>NC_142940.1:27149743-27192243 GCF_046866305.1 Octopus bimaculoides
AGGAAAACATATAAATTAAAAATTAATGGAAGTTAAAACATGGGAACATAGTAGAAATGTGGATTCTAGCCGTGTTCCGGGGGACCCAAAACCGTTACAGGTATTTTGTGACATGTGGATATGATCCAAAGAGTTCAGTTCTTGAATTTAACATGTAGCAGGGTCTAAGGAACTTTTCCAGATGAACCATCTTTCCATATTACAAGGACCTGACTTGCCACTACCGTTGGTATAAGGGTTACACTTGGCTAAGATCTTCCAGTAAATCCTATAGTTGACACCTTGTTCTTTTAAGAACCATATATAACTAGATAATTTAGTAGTCTTTCGTTTATTCTAGTGTCTGGAGCTCAAGGAGTGATTGTTGAATCTTGCTTTGAAATTTCCCGTTGTGAGACCCACATATCTCTTGGATGAAACTGCATTGTTAGCATTCGTGATATTTACATTTGCTTCATACATAATGGCCTCGGTCATAGAAGCTCCATTTAGTGAGAACAGGTCTTTATCCCTGCAGGAACAGCCGGCTTCGTGGTGTTGTGTTGTATTGTGCGTAATTATGCCTTTAAAGTTTGGGGTGGAACTAAAACTAATTTTTAGGTTATGCCTATTAAAGAGTTTTCTATATTTGTGATATATTGGAAAATGTCTATCTATAAGTGACAAGAAATATTTACTTCATGGGAGTAAAGCGGTGTGAACCAGATAATTTTCCTGTGTCTGTTTCTTTTTCTTTATTTCTGGTCTAGAGCATCGTCCCCATAAAGAGTAAAATATACACCAGCTATTTATAGGAACGATGCTCTAGCTTTAACTAAGAATACCAATGGGCCAGTGCAAGATCGGTTAAGGAAGGACATTATCCAACTTGTGAAAACATTCGATCTTAGCATAACAATAGATACCAACCTGACGGTTGTCAATTTCCTTGAGGTATCTCTAGATTTGCAAAAGAATATTTACAAACCCTATAGGAAGCCCAACGATAGAATTTCTTATAACAGTGTAGGTTCCTGACACCCAACCCACCATAATGTTTAAGAATTTAGTTAAGAATATTAGTAGGAGAATTCCTAGCCTCTTCTTCAATGTAAACATATTTAATGATACTACCCCACTATATAACAATGCACTTAAAGTTAGTGGATTTAAAGAGAAAATAGGTTACACACCAACTATTAGACTAGAAATAAAGAAAAGGAAACAGACACAGAAAAATTATCTGGTTCACATCTCCTTACTCCCCCGAAGTGATCTTTACCTTAGGTAATTATTTCTTGTCACTTATTTGTGTTTGTGTGAGTGTGTACGTATGTAGACGTTGTGAACGCAGGAAGTTTATGTCTATGTATTGAGAGAATATTGTTATGTGTATATTTATCTATATTTTATATATTTTTATAAGATGTATTATCTTTTCTTTTTTCTTTTTCCACCTATTAGAGTTACTTCCCTTATATTCAACGGTTTTTTGTAGCGTCTGTTGTCATTAATAGCCGACGGAATCTATCGTAGCTCTTCGCTCCGGCATTCGAAGCTCCGAGTAATATAATGATAACCTTTTACTGTTTGTTCTAATTTATAATACATAGAAATAATCCTCTGTTTCTTTAATATCGGTGTCTCATTCTTTTGTTGTTATATTATTATTATCATCATCATCATCATCATCATCATCATCATCATCATCATCATCATCATCATAATCATCATCATCATCATCATCATCATCATCATTATTAAGGCGGCGAGCTGGGAGAATCGTTAGCACGCCGGGCGAAATGCTTAGCGGTATTTCGTCTGTCTTTACGTTCAGAGTTCAAATTCCGCCGAGGTCGACTTTGCCTTTCACCCTTTCGGGGTCGACGAATTAAGTACCAGCTGCGTACTGGATCGATCTAATCGACTGGCTCCCTCCCCCAAAATTTCGAGCCTTGTGTCTAGAGTAGAAAAAATTATTATTATTATTATTATTATTATTATTATTATTATTATTATTATTATTATTATTATTATTATTATTATATACAGAGAGGGAGAGAGAGAAAGGAATGAGAAATATTACATACATATAAGGAGCACTGCTGTCCTTCTTCGAACCCACGGGAGTTAACAAGTGAGACAGAGACATGAAAATGCCGCTGTTACTTGAATATTATACAAATATGTCTTTAAAAAGACTTTTCTTTTAACTTTACCAAAATTTAGTTTTTCAATAATTTTTCAAAAATCTATTATTCATATTTACTGTTGAAAAGATCTCAAAGATCGAAACCGGTTCTGTAATGTTCTTTATAAAAGTATTTTAGCATTTTCTACTTTGTCTTTTTTCCATATATATCTACTCGTGTGTTCCTCTTCAACCTTTTACACACACACACACACATACACACACACACACACACATACACACACACACACACACACACACACACACACACACATATATATATGGTAGCTTAAAAGCCACCTGACAGGGCAGCTTTTAAGCTAGCTCCTGTGGAGGGCTCTTCATTGGGCCATGGGCCCAACAGTGACATTTCATGCATTGAGTACATATCAAATTTTATTAAACTTGACCTTTACTTTTGAAGCAATGATCAATTTCCATCAAAACAATGATGTAATTTGTCAACTTGGAACTTATTGCAAATCTATATGATAAACAACATTTTTTGTCTTCCCATTTGGGTGTCAGTACACTTTTTTCTATCTAACCTCTTTCTTTCTCTCACTCTCTTTCTGTTGATTGTTTTCACCCATCACCATCACCAGTACCACCGCCATCACCACCACAACTGCTATTCACATGACATTCAGACTTCTGACGCCACCACCATCAATACCTTTGATTTCGCCTCCTTCCCCTCCACCACCATCACCATTGTCTTTCACCTCGCTTACTATCACCGTCATCCCTGACCACCTTAGCTACCACCACCACCACCACCACCACCACATCATCATCGCCGCTTCCGCCTCTATCACAACTACAGCTCATACTATTGCTATCACCCCATTACCATCACAACCGTCAATTTGCTACCGTTCTCACCGTCTCTACGTCTACTATTAGTCTCACCTCAACATGAGGAATAGTAGAGGTGTCATTGAATAGTGAGAGAGGGGGGGTCAAAGTGTGATACAATGACACAGAAATTCGTTTTGGCATCTGTCATTATGGAAATAGGTGGAGGTGTGGCTGTGTAGTAAGAAACTTGCTTCCCAGCCCCATGGTTCTGGGTTCAGTCCCACTACATGGCACCTTGGCACCTTTTAGTATAGTGTCAGGCCGACTAAAGCCTTGTGAGTGTATTTGGTAGATGGAAACTGAAATGAACATGAATCTAGTAAAGTACTAGAAAGTAAGAAATACAAGATGTTGTGAGACTCTAGCATTCAGACTGGTAAGGTAATAGAAGCTAGAAGGCCTGATTTAGTAGTAGTAGTAGTAGTAGTAGTAGTAGTAGTAGTAGTAGTAGTAGTAGTAGTAGTAGTAGTAGATAAAGAGAATAGAAAATGCCAGATAATTGACTTTACAGTCCCAAATAATGAAATAATCAATATGAGGGGTATAGAAAAAATAGTAAAGTACCGGACCTAGCCCTTGAATTACAGAGGCTATAGAAAGTGTGGGTAAAATGTATCCCAGTATTTATAGGTTCATTGGGAACTATCCCTAAAGATTTAAACAAATGGACAGAAGAAATAGGCATAAAATCCAGTTTAGTACAGCTCCAGAGAACAGAGTTATTAGGGACACCTAGGATACTTAGAAGGGTTCTTGACATCCAAGGTTACTTGTTGTAGCCTGATGTTAGGATGTTTTCTTTTCCAACAGTCTAATCTGTTGTGTGTATATGAAAATAATAATAATAATAACAACAACAACAACAATAACAACAACAATAATAATAATGAAACACTCACATATTGTGAGTGAATGTAGCAAGCTGGCCCAAAAGAACTACAAAAGGAGACACAGGAACGTGGCTAAGTTCATCCACCGGAGGCTATGTGAAAAGTACGGCCTGAACAGAGCAGGAGAACGGTACGAACATGAACCAGAAGGAGTCACCGAGAACAAGAAACATAAGATACTGTGAGATTATCAGTATGTTCGAATCCTAGCTTTCTACATAACTCCCAGAGGATTACTCTCCCCAGGTTGTCATGTCTTTTCTTGTATTCTTTCTGTGCCAGCATGCTACATTAACTTACTATATGAGTAACGCTTTCCTTTTTTGATTTGCATAACTTACATTGGGAATCTACTTGGTTTTTGTCTATTTTGGATCTTATCCGATTAATCTTTAATGCTTGATCATTTCTGCAACGATAACCATGTCTCACTACTACTATTTGCTACAAATATCTTTGGGAATCTACCATGCAACGCCTTCTTCTGCCAAACAGATAATTTCTATTCTTTTTTCTGGTTGTTAACTTCGTTTGGGCTTTTAGTTTCCCTATGTCTTCTTGTGATTCTAGTAGCTTTCAATAAACTTCTTCACTATTACGTACATAGGATTGTATATCCACTCTTGCTAACTCTACGCAATCTGCTACTGATATTAACCCTCTTCCGCCTTCATTTCTGGGTAAGTATAATCTTACTACTCCTATCCTGAGTCCTCCATTCAAATTGAATTTCTTGTTAGTTCTTCTGTCTAGCTTTGCTAATTCAGTTTTCGTCCAATCTACAAAAGCTGCTGAGTATCTAAGTAATGATACTGCCCTTTTTATTTACAGCCTTCACTAGATTCGGACCATTTAGCTTTGACTTCATTAGCTTCCTTAACCTTCTGATGTACTCCTTCTCAATTTTCGTTTTCATTTCTATAGTTAGTACTCTGGCAGATTCTACTCCTTCTAGATGCCTCTCCTTTCAATGATTATAATGTCTGGCCAACTGGTAATTGGATGCCTTCACTGTTGACTACCTATCCCCTTCTCATGACTAACATTGCACACTTATGTCAAATTATTATTATTATTATTATTATTATTGAGTGAGAGAGCAGTGCATGCCATCAAAGTGGCACTGGGGTAAAATATACGAAGCCCATTATACCCATCATGACTACCCGTCTGATAAGGGTAAACGAGGCATATGCATCACAACCATATGTGTGCGACATGGTGATCTCATATCAAGATAAACAGCGCATGACCTTACAGGTGGGGCCCAGTTAGAATTTTCTTCAGGTCGAGTAGCCCATACCGCTCAAAAGGTCTCTGAATAAGGTTTGTTTAAGGATGTTGAGCAAAACACCCATGTTTCCAAAGGTGAATTATTCAAACCCCAAAGAATTGCTCTCAACACATGGCTATGATGCTCCCCCACTACTTATGCTCGTGATCAGAGATGCACATATCGTCAGCCACCAAGGGACATGCTCAACTGGTTAAGGTCAAACAACTGACAAGCAAATCTGTGGTATTGAGCAGAATATTTGCTGTAGCCCTTCTTTCATGCCAAGACAAAACAATGTACATGATAACACTTCCAATCAATTAAGATCAGAAGCCATGAGAGCCACTACCTGGTACTGCATCCGGGCATTTATTATTATTGTTGTTGTTGTTGTTGTTGTTGTTGTTGTTGTTGTTGTTGTTGTTATTGTTATTATTATTATTATTATTATTATTATTATTATTATTATTATTATTATTATTATTATTATTATGATGATGATGCTAAATCATGATAAATGTGCAGTGTATTTTTTGTTATATACAATGAATTTTCAGAGTGTTCAGAATCATAAATTAACGAGTTAATATTGCATTGTTTGTTGTAGCGACTGGTTGATGTATAGTGAGTGTCATTTGTATTCATCTGAGTATCCTGCTAGCCGAATATACGCCGGAGTGAAGCATATATGTGCAATCAATGTAAAAATCGGTTAGCGTAGATAAATTTATTCCAGTTCAAATAAACTTTTACTTCCTAACAGATGCTTTCATTTCCTAACAAATATTTCTTTATACATTTATTACATTCACCATACAGTATAAAATAGCTATGGAAAAGCGCAAAAAAGAAAAGCGATAGATTGAAAATGGAATAATATTAGAATAGGAAAGAGACAAGAAAGGGATTTACTTTAAAGGGCAGTATTGAAAGGGATGTTTTCAATGAAGAAAAGTTGAAATGTAACTTTGAAAATTGTTGAAATACTCAAGATTTGTCTATTTTCTTTGATCATGGCGCTGTGCCGCTACATAGGGCGTATTTACTACAACGAGGATTAAATTTATTGAAAGTTGAGTGCCCTTTCTGGAAACATAGTTCAGTGGCTTTTCTTAATGATACAAGAACTGCTTATTTAATAGCCAACATTTAACTGATATTGCTGTAGTGAGTGACTTTGAAATTTTAAGTTTTAAACCCCTGAAGATCAATTTAATTAGTTGCTGACCATTACCAATGTGTACTGCGCTAGCAGAATAAGTGGAATTCAAATTCTAACCTAACCATGAGACTTTGATAGCTGAAGTGGCACACCAACTAGAGAACATTGGGTCACATCAATAATGCTTATCTCTAAAATTTCAATGAGAAATTTAGGTCTGTAGGTTAGTCGATTCACTAGAACATCAGGCAAGTTGCCTTCCCGTATTTGTTTCGACCTTTACGTTTTCAATTCAAATTCTGCCGATGTCTACTCTCATCGTGTTGAGAAAAATATGTATGAGTTCAGTTTTGGAGATGATATATCGACAATTCTCTATCTCCGAATGTCTGACCTTATGCCTATACAAGAAATCAAATATTCTATAATACAGCCAACAAGAACAAACACTTTTATTTATTTATTTATGTGTTTCAGCCAAGTGGCTGCGGTCATGCTGGTGCACCACCGTTATTCAGATGTACTAGTTTAAAGATATAAGAAAAACCAAGCTTTAATATCTTGAATTAATCTGTGCTGATGGGGCTTGACAAAGCAGAAATAGGACCATACACGGATAAAAAAAAAAAAAGCAGGACAAGAACTTTCCGTGGCGTATATATTCCCCATGTGGACGGGACGCCGGTCCGTCACAGAATTACTCATTTTTGACAGCTGAGTGGACGGAGCAACGTCAAATGAAGTGTTTTGCTTAAGAACACAACGCTTTGCCCGGTCCAGAAATCAAAACCAGTCTTACCATCATGTGTCCAATACCCTAACTACTAAGTGATGCGTCTCCACATACACGGATATTCTGGTAAAAGATAAAGAATCTTATGATCAAACATGTATGCTCCTCTCTTTCCTTTCTTTCTTCCGAGGGTAAAAATAAATAAACAGAGAAACTTTCGGACTTAAAAACTAGAAAAAATTCATCTTAAAACTAGAAAAGAAAAGTGATTCATCTCTATGTATGACGATCTCTCTCACTTTCTCTCTTTCTATCTCTCTCCCTCTCTCCTTCTCTCTCTCCCTCTCTCCTTCTCTCTCTCCCTCTCTCCTTCTTTCTCTCCCTCTCTCCTTCTCTCTCTCCCTCTCTCCTTCTCTCTCTCCCTCTCTCCTTCTCTCTCTCCCTCTCTCCTTCTCTCTCTCCCTCTCTCTCACTGTGATAATAACACGTCCAGCGAACAACAAACACATAGATATCATTCATACACTTTCTCCCAGACAATAGTCCACATTAAAAGGAATAACGCCAAAGACAAAAGTTTCTGAAAAAATTTTCCTGTCAAAATATCCAGTTGGTTAGGATTTAGTGTCAAACATCAACAAACTAACTCTTTATATGCTTTACAGAAACAGAAAGTAAATCTATAGTGAATAAGTCTTCCCTTTGTGAAATTACGCTAGTTCATTTGCGTTGCTAGTTCATTTACGACATTTCACCATCTGTTTGCTTTTGTCTACGAAAGAGAGCAAAGAGGAAAACTGGCTGCAATGCAACAAATATGACGGTCAAAGAGAGATAATTAAATAAATATATAAAAATTAAATGAAATTGGGTTGCTGCATCCAGCTGCTTAGGAAACATAAAACCGTTAGCCATGAAGCGTGAATAAAGTCTCAAGGCCAGCTTGATGAAATAAAAGCTGGCTGGCTCCTTACTAGAAAACAACTGTTAAACAGCAGCTTTAGGTGATAGGGAAGAGAAGGATGAAAGAGACGGCGAAAGAGATAAAGAGGGAGAGGGAACGGGGAGAGAGAACGAGAAAGAGAATGAGACACAGAGAGAAAGAGGTAAAGTTGTATAAGCAATATAAACATATAGTGCATTCCAGGTTCTGTCACATGCTCTCCAGACTTTCATTATAGTAACAGATTTCTGCAAAATGTTACTCTATTGCAATTCTATCTCCCTTGTGTATAAACAAGGTCTTTCGGATTTATTGCGTACCACGCACACGCACGCACACGCACACACATATACATAAATACGCAAACATATTCATGTATGTATATGTGTGTGCATCTCTGAGTGGGTATGTATGTATATATGGCTGTGTGGTAAGAAGCTTGCTTCCCAACCACATGGTTCTAGGTTCAGTTCCACTCTGCGTCGCACCTTGGGCAAGTGTCTTCTACAATAGTCTCGGGCCGACCAAAGCCTTGAGAGTGGATTTGGTAGACAGAAATTGAAAGAAGCCCGTCGTATATATGCATATATATATATATATATATATATATATATATATATATATATATATATTTATGTGTGTGTGTCTGTGTCTGATGTTGGTGTGTATACGTCTTAGTGGTTCAGCCAATGAGACCGATAGAGTAAGTACTAGGTTTACAAAGAATAAGATTTCTTCGACTAAAACCCTTTAAGGCGCTGTTCAGGCATGACCGCAGTCAAAAGACTGAAACATGTAAAACATTAAAAGAATATATGTATGTATGTATGTATGTATGTATGTATGTATGTATGTATGTATATATATATATATATATAATATAGATTTAATCAAAAGATTAAATGTGGTACTTAAAATGTTTGAGGCACCAGAATTTGGTAGGGTAAAAACCAAAATCAAAATCAAGAGATTTGGTGAATAAAATTTGAAGAAAAGCAACAAAAATTCAATAGGTTATAACAGTACGTACGTTTCGTACAAACTTCATTTATTCATGTAGTGAGAACACTACATAAAATGTGTAATGAAAATGTACTCCTCAGCTGCATAATGGAATTTCATTTTAGAAAGTCATTTTGTAGATGTGTGCAAAAAAACAAGAGTAAGAGAAGAAAAAATAACAACTTGACTGGGCTTGTTGCTCAACAGTCTAGTGACTAGACTGTTGAGCAACAGCCCAGTCAAGTTGGTATTTTTTCTTCTCTTACTCTTGTTTTTTTGCACACACCTACAAAATGACTCTCTAAAATGAAATTCCATTATGCAGCTGAGGAGTACATTTTCATTACACATTTTATGTAGTGTTCTCACTACATGAATAAATGAAGTTTGTACGAAACGTACGTACTGCTATAACCTATTGAATTTTTGTTGCTTTTCTTCAAATATATATATATATATATATATATATATATATATATATATATATATATATATATATATATATATATAGATATATATATATATATATATACATAATATATATATGGGTTCGGCTGCTCTCGAAACTAGTCTATAGATGCCAGACCAGCAAGGGGAAGCGACTGACTTCCCCTGTTCGAAGGTTATAATGGACACAGATTTGTGTGTCACATAGCTAGCTAGAGGCGATAGCCTCTTGGAGCTAATCAACGGCAGCATTCGTCCTATTTTTTGGACTGCCATGTTACCTTGGCGATAACTATTAATAGATATATATATATATTTATAAATCAAAAGTGGAACAGAAAGAACACAACATGGAGAAAACACGGTAAGTGGAAATCCAACAAAAGACACACGGAAAGCTAGACGATAACATACCAAACGAGAAATTAGACAAAAACAAAATACACGAACCATTCGCAGCCGATTTCCTTGTCATTCAATGTCCAGAATGTCCTAGCAGTTTTGCGCTTTGTCACATTGGGACCGCTCGATTCCGGCAAGCGCCAGAGCATTAAGCTTCTGGAAAAAGCAAACGAATGCATACAAGAACGAAAACAAGAACAAGAAAGCTAAAAAAAAATACGTATACAATACAACGTGATGAAATAATACAAGTGCAACAGAAAAAGAATTATACATATAGGCGCACGATTGGCTGTGTGGTAAGTAGCTTGCGTACCAACCACATGGTTCGGGTTCAGCCCCACAGCGTGGCACCTTGGGCAAGTGGATTTGGATTTGGCAGATGGAAACTGAAAGAAGCCCGCCGTATATATATATATATATATATATATATATATATATATATATATATGTATGTATGTATGTATGTATACATACATACATACATTTATATATACAATAATATATATATTACGGAGATGTACTTGCATAGCAAGTGACCTGATCTGAGATCGTGTGCTGAAACCAAAACAATTGCAGCGTGGAAGGGGTTTATAAGCCACCGGTTGTTTATATATATATATATATATACCTTTCCCTTTTTTATGACAACTACATTCCCCCCGCCACCCCCTTTCCCATATTTAACGTTATTATAGATACGTTACTCTTTACCCCTCCACTCCATAGATTAAGATACAATTGTTGTTACCAGTGCATAGGTTTTCCATGCGCAGGCTTATATGCGTGTGTACGTATATGTGTGTAGATTTGTACTTATGTATATATCTGTGCCTTGTAAATATAGACATATATACGTAGATTGTCTGTGCGTATGCAGCTGTATATTTCGATGTATATATTTACATGTAGATATATATATATATATATGTTGTGGATAGCCTTGTATACATACACGCTATTGTATTTTATTTTATTTTATTTTATTTTATTTTATTTTATTTTGAATGCAGCGTATGCTTTATTTTATTGATTTGATTTTAAAGCGTTAATTCGAATATAATTAATTATCTATAATATGTATTTGGAGCCCATTTTTCTATTTAAGGTTTTCTTCGATATTTTTTAATAGAGTGAATCTGTATTAAATTTATTTGGTCTGTGAATTACACATCATTGACCGTTAATTGAAACGACCAATCCATGGCCCTTATTTGAAACAACCAATCAGACGAATCCATGTGTTTTAAATTTTAAATTTTACATTACTTTCGATTGCATCGTTATCCTTCCTCCATTTCTAACAAAACTGTCCGATGAACGGGAACGTGAAACTCAGAGTAACGGTTTTTTTGTTATATTTCTGCTGCTTTTAAATAAAGTATATATATATATATATATATATATATATATATATATATATATATATATATATATATATATATATATATATATGTATGTATGTATGTATATATATATATATATATGTATGTATGTATGTATGCATGTATGTATGTATGTATGTATGTGTATGTATGCATGTATGTATGTTTGTATGTAAAAAGGTTGAATTAGATTCGTCCTTCAACTTGGAGGTTTCTAAAAAAAGATTTCTAATATAGATTCTTCATATTTTGCTGGTAGCTTACTGGCGTAAAATTGCGATTATGAAAATAATACTTGTATATGGTGTGCTGTGAATTCATGGAAAGAAAGTCCATAAAACTCAACAATTTTGATAAAAATGGAGATGTTAAAATATATATATATATATGTATATGTTTGTTCCCCGCCATCACTTAACAATCGATGTTGGTGTGTTTACGTCCCTGTAACTTAGCGGTTCTGCAAAAGAAACTGATAGAATAAGTACAAGGCTTACAAAGAATAAGTCTTGGGGGTGCTCCAGCATGGCCGCAGTCAAACAACTGAAAAAATAAAAGAATATACAACAGAAAAACGTCTTTCGACTATACAACAGAGGGAAAATGATTATATATTTACAGCATAAATAACAGAAAGGGCCTTCAAACGTAGTGGGTTGGTGCGAAGGAAAAATGGAAAGTCTTTACAAACTGAGCAGAACAGACGAATGTGACCAGCCTGGACGGCAGATGACCAAAAGATAAAACGGCAATGACCTGGCCAGACATCGATCACTTGGTAAGAGAAGGAAGGAACTGAAGAGGGCAGAAGGATTAAAGAATATGAAAGAGGTGAGGATAGAGGGACTAAAGAATAAAAAAAGAGGAAGAAGAAATCAGAGGGGCTAAAGAACGAGAAGGAGGGGATAAGAGAGAGAGGGAGGGGAAGAGAGAGAGAGAGAGAGAGGAAAAGACCAGCCTGGACGGCTGCTGGCCGAACAAGAATAGTAACATATAATAGTAACATATATCGTGACATATAATTGCCAACCAAGTGTGGCGTCCTCTACGGGTCAGTGTTACTGGCGTTTATAGCCCCAAGAAGACATCTCTTCCAGCTGGCTAACAACACACATTCTGTGTCCGATTAGTATTTGCGAGGGGAGGTGATCGCTCCCATCGCTAGCCTTACATGATACACACGAACTTGAGTTACCTGTCCTCAGCGTGTGTTAATCACCAGCTAGTGACGAAAACTCTCCTCACTCGCAAAATACTATATGCTTTTTCCAGCGATGAGCCGTCGCTGATCTCGAAAAAGGAGAAATAAGCTAAATTAAATCTCTGAGCGAGATGTAAACAGCAGCAATACGGAATCGTAACATATAATTGCCAGCCATGTGTGGCGTCCTGTACGGGACAGTGCTACTGGCGTTTATCGCCCAGAGATGTGTTCCTGAAGCTATAAACGCCAGTAGCAATGTCCTGTATAGGACGCCACACTTGGTTGGCAATTATATGTTAGGATTCCGTATTGCTATTGTTTACATCTCGCTCAGAAATTTAATATAGTTATACACACACACACACACACACACACACACACACACACACACACGCACACACACACACACACACACACACACACACACACACACACAAACATACATATATATAGGTAAAAAATTAATGAGTGCGTGCGTTACATAAATAATGTTTTCAGGATTAAATAAAAAGACAACAAACGGAAAATATCACATCCCTATATATATAATTCCCCCAAAACGTGTAGTAAATACACAGGCGTGGCACTTGGGGCAAGTATCTCCTACTATAACCTCAGGCCGACCAAAGCCTTGTGAGTGGATTTGGTAGACGGAAACTGAAAGAAACCCGTCGTGTATATGTGTATATATATGTGTGTGTGTTTGTGTGTCTGTGTTTGTCCTCCCCAACATCGCTTGACAACCGATGCTGGTGTGTTTACGTCCCCGTAACTTAGCGGCTCGGCAAAATTGACCGATAGAATAAGTACTAGGCTTACAAAGAATAAGTCCTGGAATCGATTTACTCGACTAAAGGTGGTGCTCCAGCATGGCCGCAGTCAAATGACTGAAGCAAGTAAAAGAGTAAAAGTGTATATATATGTATATATATATATATATATATATATATATATATATATATATATATATATATATATATATATATATATATATATATATAAAATAAAGTAAAGTTGTGGAATACCGTACGAGTGGAAATATATATGAAAGAAGGTTTGAAAATGCACTTTCATATATATATATATATATATATATATATATATATATATATATATATACAGGGTGCGACAGAAATACCTCGCACATTTGAAAGGTTGACAAAAGGAAAAAGAAACAACATTTATGAAAAATTGATTTTACTGTTGTTTAAACAAAGGGTTACCGTTTTTGTTCATTAGCTAAATGAAAACATCATTGACACTTGCATTAGCAACACATAGGTGAAAGTTTAAAATGTGAGAGGTATTTCTGCCGCCCCCTGCATGTATATATATATATATATATATATATATATATATATTGATAGAAATGGCAAGACAACAAAATATATATATATATATATATATATATATATATATATATATATATATATATATACAAACACCTGTTTGTTGTTTATACACCTGTCTTCGTTCTTTTTTTTTGTAAATTCCAACTAACTATATATATGGTGGCAGCTGATGAAGGAAATGTTCTCTATGTGGCCTGTGTTTTCTGTACTCTGTTTATCATTTTATCTACGTTTTGTTTGCAACGTCCTGTACCCAGATATGCATCTATATATACAGGTAGATGTAGGTATGTACATACATGTACGTATATATGCATATACTCATTTATTATTTGTATATATATATATACAAATTCATATATATATTCATATATATATAATTCATATATATATATACAGCGTTCATATATACATAATTTTTCACGTCTGGCCGCATAGCCTTTTCCGTTTGTTTTCCTGTCTTGTTTTCTTTTCCGTTTGTTTTCCTGTCTTGTTTTTTTGTCCGCCACTACATTCCTCCATGGCACAGGTTTAATTTGTGTATACAAATTTAATTTGCGGTGCATGGGAAGAGCCGTTTTAAAGATGCGTCCTGCCCAACTCTTCGAAACGCCGGTGTTAAAACGGGGGTAGCTGATGAAGGAAAATGTTCTCTAAGTGGCTTGTGTGTTTTCTGTACTTTGGTTATTATTATTTTCTTGTCTACGTTTTGTTTGCAATGTCCTGTACCCAGATATGCACCTATATATACAGGTAGACGTAGGTATGCACATACCTGTACGTATATATGCATATACTCATTTATTATTTGTTATATATATATATATATATATATATATATATATATATATATATATATATATATATATATATATATAAACATATATATATATAAACATATATATATATATATATATATATATATATATATATATATATATATATATATATATATATATATATATATATATATATATATATATATATATATATATATATATATATATATATATATATATATATATATATATATATATATATATATATATATATATATATATATATATATATATATATATATATATATATATATATATATATATATATATATATGTGGGGAAAAAAAAATTGAAGGCGCGTGGCTTAGTGGTTAGGGCATTCGGCTCGCGATTGTAAGGCCATGAGTTTAATTCCCAGTGACGCGTTGTGTCCTTGAGCTTTATTTCATGTTGCTTCAGTCCACTAGGCTGAGAAAAATGAGTTGTACCTGTAATTCAAGGTACAATAGAGGACATGCCGAAAACTTGGATTGTTTCTCGCTGAAGCTCCAAACAACAGAGTTACCTCTGTGAACATTTTTACGGCTATAACTCATAATAGAGACTACGAGCTTTCATGACTCAGTTTTAAATTATTACAATTTTGCAAATAAATTGAGAAATAATTTTGAATTTGTTTATTACATAAAATATTCATGTTATGACTTATACACAAAAATGTCAGTCCATATTAATTTCTAACCACACTTCACCTGGAGTGGCAGCAGATACGATAAATGCACATTAATAACGTAGTATTCTAGTAAAATACTGCTACTGCTGCTGCTGCTGCTGCTGCTGCTGCTGCTGCTGCTGCTGCTGCTGCTACTACTACTACTACTACTACTACTACTACTACTACTACTACTACTTCTTCTTCTTCTTCTTCTTCTTCTTCTTCTTCTTCTTCTTCTTCTGCTTCTTCGATTGTCCGTCGTAGGTCGACGTTGACTGTATTTGTTTCGTAATCATTCCTGGTAGGTTTGCATGTGGGTTACAAGACTTGCTCTTGATCTGCAGCAGCGATGACATCAGCAGCAGGTGAAGTTATTTGGAATTACGAGATTCAGCGATCAGTGCCATTCTTCACACCGCATGGCCTTCTTTACCCAGGTGTCTGGATAAATGCAGTTCTTCATATGTCTTTCTAGCACATCCCTGTATCGCACCTGGTCACCACGGTTCCACCTACTCCGAAGCAGTTCCACATAGAAAACTATCTTTGGGTGCTGCTACTCTCTATTCTGCAAACATGTCCCGCCCAACGCAGCTGCAATGTGATAATGAGGGCCTCTACACTTACTGCACCAACGTGGCGCTGGAAATCTACATTACGAATACTATCTTGCCATCTGAAATGCAAGAGGGAGCACAGATGACAAATTTGAACTTGCAACAGGGACTTTATTTGCTTACGGTAGAGGGGTATGCATTCCGTGGCATAGAGGAGGCTTTAAACAGTAGGTTCTAAGTTGTAGATATAAAAAAATGTTGTAGATGTAACAAAAATTCGTATAAAGTAAGAAAATAGTGAAATGGAATTGGAAAATCGAAGAAGTTTGTTTCCTCCTCCTGATGCGGGAACTTGAAAACCCCAAAACACAGGTGTAATATGAGATAAATAGAAAAGTCATGGTTTCCAGATGTTGACTGTTAAAATTCTCAGAAATATGAAGCGCTCGTTCTTATGCCATCTTAATTCCTCTTTTAGGTATCCTAACAAGGATATTGAATCAGAGTACCGACACATGCAGTATTCTTATTCCTTTTTCCAATTTAAATTTCAATTTATTTATTTGGATAGTGAGTGTTTGTATATATTTAAGCATTAGTATTTTGGCACTACTACCTGCTCAACTAGTACAGCAGAGAACGCTATAAAAATAAAGCGGATAAACAAGTGTATTAATACCTACTACAACTATCGTCACAATCACCAAGACATTATTTCATTAAAATTATATAAATAACAGAGAAAATAGAATAGCGGAAAAAAAAAAGGAATGAAGCGTATGAATCAATTCTAGAGAAAATTCCAAAGACTAAAATTAGCAGGATAATGGACAGAAGCCTCCAAAGCACATACGTACTGTATGAAATTTAGCTATAGATACGATCAAAGGAGAATACTTCTCGTTATACACACCCATCGTTGTTAGAGGTTCATAAAATAGGCGATAATGCTTGCCAAAATACAAAAGCTTGAATATATACAAACACTCACGATCCAAATGAATAAATTGAAAAATAAATTGGAAAACAGGAATAATAAATAAACGAAGTTTGTTCAAGCGAAATAAAAAAGGGAACACATTAATTACGTTAATCGAAATTAATGTGTGCGTGCAGGTGTGCATGCGTGCTTGTGTGTGTGTGTGTGTGTGTGTGTGTGTGTGTGTGTGTGTGTGTATGTGTGTGTGTGTGTGTGTGTGTGTGAGAGAGAGAGAGAGAGAGAGAGAGAGCGAGAGAGAAATGGAGGGAAAGAGAAAGAGTTTTCGAAGATATTTTAAGAGAAACAACTTGCGTTTGCATGCTTACTTACGAACGCTTAATGCATATGTTCACAAATATTTACACAGTACCATGGATCTATAAATATTCACAACCTTACGACCTATGAAAAGGTTATGAAATGTACTCTCATTTTAAAATAAAATAAATGCAGAAAATATTTGGTAGGTTTTGTAAGGAAGAAATCACAGATTTTGATTAGATAGAAGAAAACATCACTCATACATAGCGAGTACGAGGTGGTATCAAAAATGTCCCGGACTAGTTCTGTAGCGCGCCAACAGATGGCAGCACATGGCTTCGTGCGCAGTGAGAGCTAGCAGTAACCTTCATGAGGCAATGTGACGAGTGACATCGCTGTGTTTATTTCGCAAGTTGTGAAATTTGTGTCTTTGTGATCACCTGTATACTGTAGTTTGCGATTTTATCATGGACAGGAACAAAGAGCCAACGTGAAGTTTGGCGTTAAACAATGTCTGCTACAGAAACATTGCTTCGGCAAGCTTACGGCGATGAGGCAATGCGTGGACTGCAGTGTTTCTAGTGGTACGGAAGAAATGTCCCTGGAAGATGATTAGCAATCTGGAAGACCTGCCACGAGCGCCACCTCGGGAAATGTGGTATTGTGCACCCAGGACCAGACCATCAACCGAAAGTTCTACTGCGACATTTTGAAGCGTTTGAGGGAGGACATTCAGTGAAAGCGACCGGATCTGTGGAGCGCGAAGAATTGGATTCTTCATCGAGCTCTCATCACTTGTTAGTTTCTCTCTAGAAACAACATGGTGTCATTTCCGCACCCGCCCTTTTCGCCAGATTTTCATTTCTTCTCTAAGATGAAAATGCAGCTCAAAGGTCACCGTTTTAACATCGTTGTCGAGATCCAGAGCGACTCGTAGAAGGTCCTCGACTCGCTTACGGAAATCGACTTCCAGGCTGGATTCCCAAAGTGGCAGGAACGCTGGGACCGATGTATTGCTGCGCAAGGTGACTATTTCGAAGGAGATGATGTTAAGACTTAGGTAAATAAGTTATTTTTTACTAAACATAACTAGTCCGGGAACCTTTTGATACCACCTCGTACAGGTCCGTTAGAGAGATAACGTATATGTACGGTGAGTGGATACCCAGAAACAAAATAGACGTAGTGAAGTCGATTCAGTAGTTCTGAAGATGTTCATTGGCCTTAATTCATAGATCGACATAGAAAAAGTGACAGTAGAGAGTTGTATGAACAGCGTTACAGAATTTAGTTTCAGACCTCTAAAATCTGAGTTCAAATTCCGCTGGTGTCATTGTTGCAGAATCGATAACATTGGCTGTGATTCAGTCGATTATACAGAAGTATAATAAATCGAAAACTTGATAACTTGATATACCACAAAAATTTCTGGCTCCTTACTCTCGAAATATTGCAATAAAGATGATTTTGAAAAATCTTTGTTTTTTGTCTACCGCATCAGTAGTCAACTTCTTGCTCTCAACCAAACATGTTCACTTGAATGTTAAAATTCGAAATGACTTTGATCCTCTTAAACACGACGAGGTTTATATATTTTCTCAGTACTTTTAAGTAAGGCAATTTTGTCCAATCCACGTCACTTTATCAGGTTTTCTTTTATCTGAACCAGTATACTGTATTCGTCAAGGAAAGGTTCTTCACTTTCATACTTTCCGTTACATATTTTACATAGTAGCGATACAATGATCACAGTTATATCGAACATAATTTATTTTCAGAGCCCAAACCAGAACTACAATTCTGTGGGCATGTAATATAAATACTTCATAACTCTCTTTCTCACTTTCTTTCAAAAAATAGACGAAAGGCGTATTTAGAATACCCAGTCTCCAATGACATAAAAAGTGTGATTACTTAAGTCATGGATTTGTAGTTAAGAAATTCATTTCGCAACAGTTTGGTTGTAGGTCTGATCCCGATGTGCAGTACCTTGGGCAAGTGTGTTCGGCTATAGCACAAGACCGACAATAATTGTGAGCAGAAACTATGCAGAAATCCAAGGCGTAAATGCACATACCCACGTACATGCATGCAATCACTCATACAAAATACACTCATTGTATAGACACACACACACATACATGCACATGCACACGCACACACACACACATACACGCACACACAGGATTTAAACGCGAGTTGCTATAAGTTTCATATCTCTAATAATATACTGTTCGGATGAGCTTGCATAGCGTGCCGTCTGTTTTCAGACAATCATGCAGTCTCAAAATATACTCTGACTACTCTCTGAGTAAAAGCGAGAAAGGACAACAGGAAAAAAGCGAATGAAAAAAAAAAGGGACGAGAAGAGAGAACTATGGAGGAAGGGAAGAGTGATAAGAGTTGCGTCTCTTTGGTCAGTTAGAATGGGAATTAATATGGTTAGTGTAATTAATTCAACGAGGAAAGGTTAAGGTTTGCGGGACTGCATGCATAATCTGAAGAGGGTGGTGTTTTCCAGTTTAATAGAAACTTCTCCACATGCTTACATTCAGGGAAAATCTCGGATCTGGAATTCCCTATATCGACAGAGCGCTTAGATTTGAAACAGATATGAGATCTCTTGGCTTTACAAAGCCTGCACTTCCTTGATCCATTAACGTATGGAGTAGATTGTTCTACGATGCACCACTTGATGGTATATGGTGTAATGTTGGCAGATCCCAGGTATGGCAACCTAACTCAGTGGTTTTCTTGTTGTCTACGTGTCGGAAAGAAGCCTAGTGGTTGTCTCTGTTTTTTTAAAGCCACTTTTGCGCATACCAAAATACCTTTTTCCAGTTTCGTTATTTGGCAGAACTGAGGGTATCTTAGCTTCGTAAACTACTGAGCTAACCATGCCTGCCTGGTCGAGTGGGTAAGTGTCTGAGTCTTTACAGTTACATTTTAGAATAGGTGCCATGTTTATCAGAGATTAGCTTTCTGACACGTAGATGAGAAAACCACTCAGCTAGTCATGTCTTGAGCAACACTATGCTTTATCTAGAATGTTCGATAAAATAAGGTACCAAACACTCAAATACTGGAATTCGGTGACCGTTTACATCTTTCACTACAGGGGGAAAATAATTGTGGCTTCTATGCTAAAGTTATAAATTATTAGAAATGATTAGAAATGAGTCAACTGGTTTCACTTCATGAGGAAATGATCATCTATCGCTGAGTCCTTACTCTAACTAGTCAGATATACTTCATTAGTAAACACTTGAGAACATTGCTAATTGAGTACCAAACAATGATTTTGTTTGTAGAAAAATAGGAAAGAACGACTTGCGTTGATAAGTATTTCAATTGTAAGTGGCTAAATTAGTGCTTTTAATGTCTCTTCTGACAATAATAGATGTATCTGTGTTTGCGTGTGTCTTTGTCTATGTTTAAAGATACATCAGTAGACGCATGTATACACCGACGCAAGTGCACACGCTCACGTGCATTCATATAAACACACACGCATGCGCGCTACTACTTATATAGTCAGTTGAGGTAACATAAGAGTCTGTCTACATATTTAGCCATAATGGGTTAAAAAATGTCTCACGAACTACTAGAAGTAACAGCTAAATATATTTCGAGAAATACCATATCGTCTTAAAAAAAGAGACGGACATGTGAGATAATGAAGTCTTAGACGATTCTAACATGAGGGGACAATCACAGTTGGATTGCCTTTGACAATACGTCTCCTAGATCAAGGTTAACCTAGAAATAAACTACAATTTGTTGAGACATATCTGATATCCCTAACAAATCATCCAATGAACACACACATACATTTATATACGTATAAATGTATGTCTGTATGTGTGTAAGTGTGTCGATGAACATGTATGCATGTATGTATGTATGTATGTATGTATTATATATGTATGTATGTATGTATGTATGTATGTATGCATGTATAGTGAAGCTCCAGTTCGGGAGTTCTGGAGTTGTGGGAAGCATGGAGTCTTGAATTATTATTACCAAGTCCGATCTGACCGGGCACAATACTACCAATCAGGGTCCTATCTCTGGGTTAAATAGATTTCCCAGGGATACAGGAGGCTTCTTTTATTTTCGACAGAGCTGAGGGGGAGGCACCTTTTCTAGGAGAAAGATATAAACTTGCAGTCAAAATAGTATAAGCCTTCTTGCAATGCTTGTCACTGGAATCTACTATGGTAACCGAGCGAGTGGCAAAAATATCCTACAAAATTGCGCTCATGAAGTAAATTAGGACAATCAGGCTGAGTGTGAGACGGCTATCATCTGACACAATGGGGTAATCATCATATGTATGTATGTGTACATATGTGTATACTTTTCCATCTATCTATTTACTTATCTCTATATATATATAGAGAGAGAGAGAAAGAGAGAGAGAGAGAAAGAGAGAGAGAGAGAAAGAGAGAGAGAGAGAGAGAGAGAAAGAGAGAGAGAGAGAGAGAGAAAGAGAGAGAGAGAGAGAGTGTGTGTGTGTGTGTGTGTAAGAGAGAGAGAGAGAGAGAGAGAGAGAGAAAGCGAGAAAGACACACAGAGAGAAAGAGACCTCAATGTAAGTATTGTAAAATAAATAAAATGGTGTTTTGAGTATCATGATTATTTCATATATATATATATATATATATATATATATGTGTGTGTTTATATATATATATATATATATATATATATATATATATATATATATATATATATATATATATATATGCATGTACGTATGTGTGTTAATAAATGAATGACGAAAGGACAGGATATACGTAATCACTTTCTTTAACTTTCAACTCGTTCTGTTCTAAGAAAACGTGCATCCTGAAATGAGCGCCGGTGCGACATTCTATAGCTTCCGCAGAGCTCACTTTAGTGAAATGGCTGAGAAAGTTGCAAAATATCGCACTGGCACTCAGCTTTGAAGGAATGGCTCCTAATAGAAGATGTCTAAGCTGACGAAAGTGATTATGTAATTCTCCTAAATACTAATTCTTATAAATCATGACAAGATTAGCCACAGAAATCTACCATAAGATAAAAAGGAAAAAAATAGCGAAAAAATAACAAAGTTGAGCCTTTGGAGATGGATGGATCCAAAAATATTGATAGAGCCTAAAAATAAAATCAGCAAACAAATGAAAACACATCTGAACATATATTATGACATAAGCTCTTAACATCAATGTATATAAAAATACAAGGGAAAGAATATATTCACAGACCACAGAGGAGGAGTTGACAATTACAATTGAAAATACCTATTCACCTTGATATTAATTACTATTGGAACAAATTGATATACATCTAGAACCTGGATCAACGTGAGACTGAACTTGAATTATTAAAGAAAGAAAGTTATAATTTATACTTTATATATAATCAGTATAAGAGGGTCATCAAGAAATATATATTTTTTAAACAACCTTTCCACCATAGAGTTAGCTGGTCAAAATAAACTCTAAAACTCCAAATAAGAATACAAAATACAAAATGCATGGATGTGTGATAAATGTATGATAATAGCTCGCCGGTCAAAGATTTAGTAGAAGCAAAAATAAAATAAATAAATATTATTCATTCATATGTTGTAGGTTTTGTTATCACCGAAAAGAACTATTCTGGTTGAGACTGCTTTACCACAGACCACGCACTAATGTTACGTTAACATTTTCAGGGTGTAATTTGCAAGTTCCCTTTTGATACGTGCTATATAGATTCGAGAAGACTTACATGCACTGAGGTCCCTAGTGCTACTTTCATTCAACTCAAACCTGTCTCATACAAAATTCTCCCACGAGTTTGGGTTCACGTTGCAAGCCTTTTAAAATTGTTTTCAATGCACCTTGAAGCTTTTACGAGGCTCACCAACACTACACCCTCTGTTCACAAGCTTAGATCATTTTTCGCAGTCTCGAGTGAGAAATCTTGACCACATATGCAGTTCAATGCAACTGGATTTTCTTCAGCTTAGCAGACACACTGATTGCATTGGCACGTCTGAGAATGTTTCTATTGAGATTCTGTCACTTTAGTATCAATGCATCTTCTAAAAAATTCAAAATTGTCCACATGTTTCAGTTCAGTATACTTTAATTCCAGTATATACTTTTATTTCAGCATACTTTATATCCAGTGCATGTGCAGGAACAGATTGATGCAGGACTAATGTTTTTGTCGTGCTGATAGTGAGGCTAAAGTTGCAGGTCTTTAATAATTGAGCAACACATACTTGCAAGCTACCCATTATCATATGCAAACAACAGTTCACAGAGGTTTGCTTAACTTTAGTTTTTACTTGAAATCTGCGAAAACAGGACAACTTATCATCATATTTGTGCCTAATGTCAATTGCAGGTGTAGGTGAGATGTTCTAAAGACGGAAAGCATGCTAATGAAAAGTGTAGATGCTCAGGCAGAAACCGGTTTCATAACATTTGCGACTGAAAAAGGTACATATATGTCTCCGCTGCTCTGTATCATCTTTTACTAGGATCCTCCATAAACCACTACCACCACCACACATTAAGTTAAAATCTCTATGAGATTAACAAAGGTTATATAGAGGGGCTGAGCTCAATTCAAAGATCATATCCATAATACTGCTTTTTACAACAGAAGTCACTTTCTGACAGAAATTCTTCGTTGTGAGATAATGAATAAATTCAAGAATATTCTTGCGAAAATTTTGCTGGTGATTAATACGATTAAGTTACCTTTAAGACAGTTACATGATTGTCATCTTTGTTTATGTACAGGTGAGCATTTTTGAATTGTTGGGAAATGGAGGCTGATGACCAAATCAGGAAAAGTAACTCAGGTTGATAACGAGTGTTTCATCACTACAGGAATTGATTCTGCACATGGCCCTTTATTAAAAGACAATAACCTTATAGCTTCACTGATTTCAAGAAAAGTAACCATCAAATTATCAGAAGATTCTATATTTATGTTGAATGTTTTCTTCAGAACATTCAGAAGGCGCTCAGCTAACCTTTACATATTACTTTTTTGTGATTTATCCATTTCCAACCGCTGCGATAATTTGAAAACACCCACACGAACTGGAGCGTAGATTGCAGAAAGCTTTCAAGAACATTTGTGCAATATTTGTATCAGCATACATTTGTTTGTTTCTTCTAAACCCTTTCTTCAAACCAATTGTTTTTCATGAACCTTTTTTTTTCTCTTGAGAGCATTTCTATATAAAACAGAGGATAAGTTTTTGATTATGAGCTGGAATCAATGTTGTCAGATTTAGTTAGTTCATTTTTCTATTGAAGAAGTCTTCGGTTTGTATTGTTATTTTCATCAAACCAGTTCTGGCGGCGTCTATATGAATGGGCAAGTATGTCAGCTGCAGAAGTATAAAGTTGCTCCCTGTGTGATCAGCAATAGAAGAATTAGTTTTTGAGACATAATTTCAGAGAAGGCTCTACGAAATGTTGATGATCTAAAATACTCCAACTCTCTTGGCGGAAGTTCATCCTGAGATGCATCTCCTGCATCTAAATTTCACCTTTATTTTAATAATAATGAGCTTATGACAAGTACTGCAACCATTTCCATACATGGATTATCTTTATCTTCTGCGGACAAAACATGTTCATTTCGACTTTTTATATTCCTGGCGGAAAGACTGTTTCGAGAAATGAAGCTATGTAGGTAATGGTGAAGTTCGGATGTAATATAAATGCTGTCAGGTTAATATACAGAAACAGTCGGATTTATATGTAGCGCAAAAGTTCTCAACTGAAAAGTAAATTTGTGAGGAAGATGTAGACAGGCACTTAGCCGCCACAAAGCACATCTTGACTCGTGTCTAAACGAAGTATTTTTCAGCGAAAGAGATCAAAGAATAAGTCGAAATTAAACAGGTCTCTTCAACCACACACACACACACACACACACACACACACACACACACACACACACACACACACACACACACACACATTATATAATTCTCAAGTAAAATCAACAAAATCATAACTCAAAAAGGACTCTATATATTATAAATGTAGAGTGTTTATTCTTTAATAAGGGGAAAAAACAACCTGACGTAACTGATTCAATATATACATCGCAAAAAATAAAAATTGCTAACTCAAATATTTAAACCTAGGTCAAAGTAAAGAAGGAAAAAAGAGAAAGGGTTATAAAAATAAATAAATAAAATAAAATAAAATACACTGAAAAAGAAAGGTGAAAATTTTTTATAAAGTAATATAGGACTGAATAATTGAATATCACCACAAAGTACGTCTCTTAGTCACCCACATTTGTTTGTATACAGTAGGTGAATGATGAGAAAACAATACTATTAATGTTTTACATTCCACTCACTTGCAGAATACACGAAATGAAATGTACTGTTTCACTTCCTCAAACTTTGAAATGCTGTTATTTGATTTCCCTTTTTCTTGTTTTTATGAAAATGTAATTACAAATTCAAACGAAATATATTTAAATATTCTCAGTTAAATAGCAAGAAACCCTAAAAGCATGTTCATGTGACATTTTATATAGTACTGCTTTGATTTTGTTTAAAATATGAATCCGTCAATCTCCATGCAGAGAGCATATAATTAATACACTTATATTTCAGGACACCATTTGAATTGAAAACCTTTTAAAGTGAATAAGCATAGCACTAAAACTTTCACATCTCCCATTACTTACACTGTCAAAAGTAAAGAGTACTATACTTTCTCTTTATCAAATAAACATTGCTTCGCTCGGATATCCCGCAATAGAAGAAAACTCGTGCATTGTTCGTATTTTACCTTCTGGATTATTCTACCACAGGGCTATACATTCAAGCGGACAATTAGAAATAGAGTAGAAAGGGCTTTAGTTAAGACTCTAGAAGAGGCAATGAGGTCAGGCTGTGCATCCAAAGTTTTAGCGGCGGGGTTGGCGCTCGACCAACATCTCAAAGCTAAACACGAAGGGTGCATTGTCAGGGGTAAGTTACGTGCAATGGAACAAGAGGGAATCAACGTCGCCGGATGGGCCCGCATGGTAGAAAGCCAACGCGGCAACAGTTCAACTATACGGTCTTTGACGGACCAACATGGTCGTTCAGTAAACGAGCCCGAGATGTGCATTTCGCCCAGTATTTCGGGAGGGGCGGTGGGGAGGACCTCACGGACTTCTTCGCTGGCTCGCCGCGTCTCTCGGAGCAGGAAGTGGAGTGTTGTGAGGGGACGATCACAACTGCGAAGGTGGAGAAGACGTTATCGGCCTGTAGCAGGGACAAGTCACTGGGACTAGATTGTCTCCCCTATGAGCTGCATTATAGTATGCCAGACTTGTTTGGACACCTACTTGCATGCGTCTATACTAACTGGCAGCATAACGGGAGGATTCTCAAGTCTGTGAGCTGGGAGATTGTGACGCTGCTAAGAAAGGACCCAAACAAGGGGGGCGTAATTGATCATTTTAGGCCCATCACTATGCTTAACGCGGAGTTGAAGATTTTGGCTGAGGTTTTAGCAAAAACGTTGGTGCGGGTCGTGAGTAAACTTGTCGGGGAAGCGCAAACGTGTGCCATCCTTGGCAGGTCAACTCGCGACAAACTCCACCTACTCCGCTATACCTTAGAGAGGGTGAATAGAATTCCTGGCAAGTGTGGGGCTATGGTCCATTTAGACCAATCAAAAGTGTTCGATAGGGTTGAACATCAGCATCTGGCGGCGGTCTTTGCGGCGGCCGGTTTTGGCCCGACTTTCCAACTGTCGACCGAATCTATAATTAAGATTGTTCCGCCGCCTCCCCTGAATAGGGAAGAGAAGACTTGTTTTCTCTTGGTAATAGCTATCGCGAAAGAAGTAGTGTGGAAGACGAGAGTGAAAGGGATCGTAACAGGCATCTCCAGCCTTGGGTTGGTTAACTTTTTTCTTTTTCATATGGAGAGAAAAATATGGCTGGAGAAGAGATGCCTGTCGCACGGAGTGTTTCGGAAAAGATGGAAGACTATAGCAAGTGTGTTCAGAGTGAGTGAACCTGTTTGAGCCAGAACACAAGTACATAAAAAAAGGTTTCAGTGTTGGAATGTGGTTTGTGGGGTCGACCACGTCCCTCACTTCATCATTGTTAATCATTTGCTTTTCATTATAGTGTTGCATTTTTGTAAGTTTATCTTTATGTTATCACGTTGTTATTCGCATTTGATCCCCGACCTCCTGTCTGTCCTTGTTTTGTCCACACTTCATCTAGACCGTAATGGCTAATAAAGAAAAGGGTTTGAAAACGGCTACGTGAAGTTTGAAACTCATATCAGAGTATCTCACTGTAAACATTATTATTAAGATTAAAATAAAAATTATCAAAAATATATATAATACAGTACCAAAAACTTTCTCTTTATTATTCTACTATATATATATATATGTGTGTGTGTGTGTGTGTGTGTGTGTGTGTGTGTGTGTGTGTGTGTGTGTGTATGCATATATATATATATATCACTAGAAGTTAACAAGCTTACGAAATCGGGGGAACGAGAAAAATAGCCGCCATACCAAAGTGAGGGACAATCGCAAATGAAATTGCAGATATACCTTGATTTTGAACTCTGAGATATTTCTCTTAGTTCTCCTCAGTGGGTCTTGCTGAAAAGTTACTCGCCTCGTTAAAAGCTTGTTGAAACCGTTAAAGGCTAGCGCTAAATTCAAACGGTAGTAGTGTATAATTGTAAATATTATTATTAATAAAGAATAATACTATAGGCGGCTAGTTAGCAAAAAAACAAAAGGTAAATTCATATACATATATATAAATAAATATATATATATATATATATATATATATATATATATATATATATATATATATATATATATATATATATATATATATATATATATATATATATATATATATATGTCTTTCAGAGAGAGAGAGAGAGATGGAGAGAACAAATAGTAAAGGATCATCAATCCGGGAAAAATAATTCATAAGCTCTCTGTTGGCACATCAGGCTGACAATATTACTTAGATTAGTGAAGAACTCCAAATAATCTTTTGGTAGAATCCCAAGTTATGGTTCATCACAATTCTATATTGTAAATCAATAGATGGGCTTTTGATAAACTGGTTTTTACAGAGTGATATATAAGAAAAAAGTTAAATATAATGAAACAGCTGTAAGCCAATTGACTCTAACAAAGGAATAATATGTAATGACCATTATTTTAAACTTGTTTCTGGTATATATATATATATATATATATATATATATATATATATATATATATATATATATATATATATATTGAAAAAAGTTAGGGCATACACACACACACAAGCACGCACATGTACAGACAAAAAAGATGTATGCATATGTATTGATGTATGTACGTACACATGACAACACACCCCTTCAGTCACTCTCTTTCTCGCTCTCTCTCTCTCTCCCTTCCCCTCTCTCTCCCTTCCCCCCTCTCTCTCTCTCTTTCTCTCTTCCTCTCTTTTTTCTCCCTTCCTCTCTCTCGCTCTTTCTCCCTTCCTCTCTCTCTCTTTCCATTCCTCTCTCTCTTCCTCTCTCTCACTCACGCACGTACATACACGTATACACGTACACACACGTACATACACATACATACATCTTTCATTTTCTCCTCTCTTTCACAAAACTAAATAAACTATTTACGGAAATCACCGAACGCAGATGACTGCTCTGCAAGTCAAAACGAAAGATCGCCTATGTAACTTTCTTTATTATAATACAGATATGACTAATTTGGAGAAACATTACTTTCATTATCAACACATCGTGGGGAGGCTTTACCTGTGTTTAACGTTTCCCACATACAGACGTACGGATACATACAAATTGATGTTGATCCCCCTTGTCTCTTTCTCTCTCCCCTTCTCTCTCTTTCTCTCTCTCTCTCTCTCTCTCTCTCTCTCTCTCACACACACACACACATATATATATATGCATTTCACACGCACACATATGCACTAGAGAGACCGTACACGTACATCGTATATGCGTACAAGCACGTACATCACAAATACCCCATGCACGCTCAGAAGTAGATATCCACAAGGTCTATAATAGAAGTGCATTTTTCAGCCTCTTCAAAACGCACAATATATCTGAATGTGTATTGGTTGATAGATTTTTCAGGCAAGCACACAGGGTTATAAAATTAAATGCAGATGTGATACGCGCGCGCGCGCGAACACGCACAAACGCACATGCACATACGTGCGCGCGCGCACACACACATGCACATACACATGTACACACGTAAAGGAAAGACAGATTGCGTGCATGCGTATTTGGGCTCGCTTGATATAGAGATACATTTAGCTGTGCATCATATTGATTGGTTGATCAAGAGAAGAACAATGGAGAAAACATTACACGCACACATACATACACACACACACACACACACACACATATATAGAAAGAGAGAGTGTGGACGTAAGGAGGGAGGAATGGAGAGAAAGAGAGACAGACAATGAAAGAGAGACAGAGAATGATGAGATGTGTGTGTTTGCGTGTGTAGAGTAAATGGAGACACAATAGACTTTGTAGGAATGTATATAGAAGGTCAAACTGGAATAATCCGAATTAAGTTTATCTCTAAGCAGTGGAATTATTAGGAATTAATTCGTTTATTCCTTACTGCCGAGGAAACATTTGTAATCCGAATCAGTGCATCAAATTCCTTATAACTGACATCTCTCTCCCTCTATTTTCTTCTTTCCTTCGTTTTCACTACACACACACACACACACACACACACACACACACACACACACACACCATACTGCCTTTCTCCCTTCCTCTCTTTTTTCGCGGTAACTATTTTTATAACAGTCTTTCTAAATCGCTCTCTCTATCTTTCTCTTTCTCTAATTAATCCCCTCTTTCATTCGTGACTTTTCTTGATCTCCTACCTTCATGTCTTCCCCCACTCTCTCTACCCCCTCTCTTCCTCTCCCCCTCTCTTTCTTTCTCCCTCTCTCTTTCTCTCATTCTCTCTGCCCCTCTCTTTCTCTCATTCTCCCTCCCTCAAAAGCTACCTCATATCATCCTCCATAGTAATCATCTCTATCTTGCTAACATCCTCCATGTACTAATGATCCTGTATCCTTTCCCAGTCACGCTTCATCCCAAATTATACTTCTCACGTATTAATTACCTACACGAGTCAACGAGAGAACCGCTGCGTAATCGATCCACCTACTAGATGTAGCAGTTAAATCTTCTTTACATCTAACTTTCACCGCAATCAAAACAAAAGACAACGATAATATAATCGTAAGTACCCCCATGGTGGTGGAATGTTCACAGCTGATTAGGGTTTACTTGGACATAAAGAACAATACAGTCATTCTCAATCATAAATGACCCCTTCTACCTTCTTAGTACGCCACTCACCAATGAAACACTCATTTAAAAATGTCATTATTCTGCAAAATGCTTACTGCCCAAATGTTAACCAACACCGAACTGTCAAACTATGCACAAATACCACACTACATACAACTGTACTATACTACACAATAGTGTCGCTACCATACACCTACCAGTAAGTCTACCAATACACCTACCAGTAAAACAGTGAACGTCACTATACTATATATCTATCATATAGTATGTTTAAATCATGCAATATTCTTACTTCGTAGGTACGTAAGCCGATCGTGTATGTTTGTTCGTGAGTCGTGTTATAGATCATGACTCGTAGACCCCGTATCTTGGAATTGTAAGTGTGGATGGTCGTTCAAAACTCAGGTCATGAGGCATAAGTCATTCGACATGAGTTACTAAGCATGTGTATGGTCATACATTAAATCATGTTATCAGTCATTGCATTTTGCAGTTTGTTGCACGTGCTGCATCAGGCTAAATTAACTTTTACATTTTCCTATAAAAGCCTGTCGGCTTATTCAAAGAGAGAAAAATATATTAAAAAAGTAAAAGTATTTTGACAATGTCTCAGAAAATCCGACATCAATTAAGATGAACGGATTAAATCCGTAATAATTATTTCTTTTTGAGATAAAAGGTCATATACATTTGGAGCTCTAGGGGGATTGGGCTGTTGTGGTGCTCATGACCTCTACAATGCACTAATGCCAAATGAGATGTACTTATTCAGGAATCGATAGTGAGTCGTTATTTGAATCTCTCGAAACTATGAATAATCTTAGTTTCTTTCTTGTTTATTAGACAAGATCCATAATCTGATTACATAATACTACTAGTGTATTGAAGTTGGAACAGTAAGTTAATGAATCCCTCATTGGGTCTACAATGCTACCACTATCGACATCAGAAAAATGTGCCACACTGCAATACCTGCATGGACACGATATATACATGGATACAATAATCCACAGATTAACAGGATTGAAACTGCTTTTAGTCCATTTGAATTGTTACAACATCAAGCGACACAACATAAAACCTATATTACATATATGCTGTAGTCTCTCTATATATAATTAGTATTTACAGTAGTAATTACATACATACATTTTTGTTGGCACTCCATCGCTTACGACTTCGAGGGTTCCAGTTGATCCGATCAACGGAACAGCCTGCTCGTGAAATTAACGTGCAAGTGACTGAGCACTCCACAGACACGTGTACCTTTAACGTAGTTCTCGGGGATATTCAGCGTGGCACAGTGTGACAAGGCTGACCCTTTGAATTACAGGCACAACAGAAACAAGAAGTCAGAGTGAGAGAAAGTTGTGGTGAAAGAGTACAGCAGGGTTCGCCACCATCCCCTGCCGGAGCCTCGTGGAGCTTTAGGTGCTTTCGCTCAATAAACACTCATAACGCCCGGTCTGGGAATCGAAACCGCGATCCTATGACCGCGAGTCCGCTGCCCTAACCACTGGGCCATTGCGCCTCCATACATACATACATACATACATACACACACACAGGCACGCGCACGCACACACACACACACACACACACACACACACACACACACACACACACACACTTATTATTTACTGTAGTAAGTATATACTGAAGTAAATTGGCACGCTGGACGAAATGCTTAGCGGTATTTCGTCTGTTTTTGCGTTGCGTTCTGGTTTCGGATTCCGCCGAGGTCGACTTTGCCTTTCATCCTTTCGGGGTTAATAAATTAAGTACCAGTTATGCGCACTGGGGTCGATGTAATCGACTTGTCCCTCTGCCCACTAAATTTCAGGCCTTGTGCCTATAGTAGAAATGAACGTGAACGTTTTTTTCTTATCAATTTTGTAGGAGTTCTGATGTTTATGATCGTTCGAAATGCCTTAAATATATAAGGAGGAAGGTGTTGCAATGTAGATCGTAATTGAATGGTATTGAGTGTGGGTGTGTGTCGTCTGTATCTGCATTTGTGAAGACGGTAATGGGGTACAGAAAACGTTTCAAGTAAGCTTGCAGGGACAGCACATAGCGAGAGAAGTCTGTCAAATGCATCGCACAATGAGAGAGGATTTGATGGAATGTAAATGAGAACTAGTTTGGCTGAGATGCTCACTGAATGAAAAATAGCTATAATATTTTTCTGGGTTCTAAGGCCATCGTCTAATATACGCGCGCGCATGCATGTATATACATGTGTGTGTGTGTGTGTGTGTGTGTGTGTGTGTGTGTGTGTGTGTGTGCGTACGTGTGTGATCTCACCTCATTATTTGTAGTTTTAGCACTAAGGTGACTCCATCCGTATGCATTCTCATAGCAATTAGACGTTGGAATAGCTTGGCAAAATAAATGGGACAAGAAGAGGTTTTAAATAAGGATGAAAATGATGAGGATGATCAGGTTCATAAAGAAGATAATATAAAATGATTTAATATGTAATATTATATTTAACAGTATAATAATAATAATAATAATAATAATAATAATAATAATAATAATAATAATAATGGTTTCAAATTTTGGCACAAGGCCAGTAGTTTTGGGGAGGGGTAAGTCGACTACATCGACTCTATTGCTCAATTGGTACTTATTTTATCGACTCCGAAACGATGAAAGACAAAGTCGATACTGTACGCTGGATCCATCGAAGCTGTTCCTTCTCGACTCTTGTTACCGCTTGAACCATTACTGCAGAAGTTAGATGTTTCGAGGAGCATCCAACGTGAACTAGGTTGTGAGAGAGCTGTGTGAGCCTATACAGACGACGTCACCATAATAGTATCGAACACCAAAGACGTCGAGGTGATTGGTACTGCTCTGACTGAGTGCATTGCTCTGACTGAGTGCATTGCTCTGACTGACAAAACACGCCTGATCCTTCTCTTCGCATCACTTCCTAATGTGTCTCTCCCTCTCCAAAAATTTCTTCAACCAGACCTTTCCAGAATATGAATCCTTATGAAATCCCAGAGCAGTCTCGCTGTTTTGGCAAACATTAACTGAGCATAATCCACATTGACCTCACCACTCTTGGAGGGCCTCCGAAACTCTTGTGGTCCCACATCGAACCACAAAACACCGGATAAGTCTGTAACCATTGATGTTTTTAGTATTATTAAATTTATGCGTACCTATAATATATGAAAGAAATTGTTGTATACAGTGCTCAGGTGCACTACAAAAACAAAAATGCCATCAGATGTACTGTTGCGAATTTCAAGAAGCATGGAAGTTTTGAAGGATTTACGACAATGTCTCGATGCGAGTAGTTTATTCCATGCATCAACAATTCGGAGCGTGAAAAAACATTTCCGAAAGTCATGGGTGCTGGTTTTTTGTTATTTTGTGAGCATGTCCACAAGTGTTTGACATATGGAATTCAAAAAGATGCACAACGTTGTTGTTGGAAAGATGATAGATAATTGTGTGGGTGTCTACCAAATCAGTTGCCAGACATCTAAGCTTCAGTGTGTCCATTTCCAGTGAAGCAAGACGTTCAGAGTATGGTAGATGCCTGACGACAAGTATTCGTTTTGTTGCACGTTTCTGAACAGTTTCCAGGAGATTTATATGCTGAGCAAGATAGGGGTTCAAGACTTGGTGATGCAAATTCTAAGTGTGGACGTACCATTGTCAAATACAGTTTTAAATAGATAGATGGAAAGCGGCTGGCAAAGAAGTCTTACTGAGTGATGCTAGGACACCCTGGGCCTCCTTGACAATCTTAGAGATGTGGTTTATTCAACGCAAATCGTTGTTTATAATAATACCCAGCTCACGTTCACTAGAAGACTTCTTGAGATTGGTGTTACTCAGGGAGTATGTAAAGGCTGGGTTTTTCCTCCCACAGTGCATGGTGACACACTTGTCCACAGCTAGCTTGAGTTGCCAGTCATAGATCCTTTGCTGCACTATGTCCAGGTCTGATTGCAGGAAATATCTATAGCGCATAGGATCTGCGTTTTTTTTATTTCAAGGTACAGCATGTATGACTATGTGTAAAATGAGAGTGTATGTGCATTCATGTGTGTGCATGTGTACGTGTTTATAGATATATTTATAGCCTATTGGATGCTTAATTTCTGTTAAGAGTCAAGGATTTTCTTCACAATGGCCAAAAGTTATTTAAGAATAAAGTTCGTTCATCCGCTTAATCGTTATTAATGAATACAACATATGTCCCAGATTCTCTACATTTCCTGCTTCTCCTCTTCACCACCATTAGAACCACCATCAACCTCAGCAGCAGGTTTTTCCTTTATTCTTCGGAGATTAGACAGAGAATTCTTTAGCTTTTGCGTTTCTGAGATGTTGAGGGACGAGGAGAAAAAGATGTTGGGGGACGGGGAGAAAAGAGAAAAATTAATGAAAGGAGCAGGTCTGGGAGAATCAGGGTCGTTTGGTGTAGGTTTGAGATAAAAAGAACGATTGAACGATTGTGTGTAGACGCCTAAGTATATGTATATTAATATATGTACGTGTGTGTGAGAGAGAGAAAGAGAGAGAGAGAGAGAGAGAGAGAGAGAGAGAAAGAGAGAGTTGTGGAAATGTAGAATCTATGCTAGAGATAAAGGTGTGTCGTACAGAAAGAATGAATGCGCGCGCGCGCGTGTGATTGCGGAGATAAGTAACTAAAGTGAAATCATTAAAGAAAATAAGAATACATCCTATGGACGCCAGGAAGCTTTCCGTACATTGGTTTTCAGTCGTTTGGCTTTGTGCCAGTTCAGTACTGCTCAGTTTCTCACAGCTTCTGCCCTATCTCACATCTTTGATTTATTTCGATAAAGTTGCGTTATATTTCCATATATTCAGGTCTGTATGTCATATTTCTAATTCAGGTGCCTCTTAGAGGACTTCGCCATCCCATTATACAAAAATACCGTTTTAACGTATGGAGTGCGAACATTTTTTTTTTTTTTTGCACAAAGTATACAATAGAGGGTTCGCAGGGGTGTTATTCCTCTGCATTGAGAGGTCACAGCTTCGGTATTACGGACATGAGATTAGAATATCGCAAGAAAGAATCGCAAGACGGATTCTCCAGGCCGAGCCAACTGGCACGAAACTTTGGAGTGGATCAAGAACTAGGTTGGATGATATCCAAAGTCTTAGTTGTTCACGCTTGAGAACCCACCCAGAAAGTGTAATGATAGTTGCTTCTGATAGGACCCTATAAAGGAGGTGTCTGAAGACTCTACCCCAATGCCTCCCCGCACCAGGAATAGTGGGTGGAGATGGATGGAAATGCAAAAAAAAAAAAAATGCATTTTAACTATTTTTCACTGCTAATTCTGAGTTTCTTCTTTGACATTAATTTTGTTTTCTTCTCAGTCCTACTGCTTTCGCATCAGTTATTTCGCCTACGAGAGTATACTTGTTAGTGAAATGATTTTAACTAATTAAGGCGGTGGAATGCAAATAGAGTAGAGGGCTGTACAAATAGCCTTCCATCCCATTATATTTTCTTTTTAACAGAGATCAACTTAATTTCTTGTCATATTTCATAAGTGAGGAGTAGAAAGATTCGATCATAAAAGGTTTCACTCCATCCCCAAATTTTGTGTCCTTGCTGCAAAAATTAGAATTTAAAAACACATTTTAAATTATTTATTCCCCAAGCAGTCACAACGGAGATGCAATTTAGAACACTGTGCTAGGAATCTTTCTCAGTCAATAACATCAACGTAATTATGTAACTGAATGGTCATCAGATATGGTTTGCTGTCCAGCACGATAGCTGTGAACAATAAAGCCTACACTGCATTAATCAGCAATAGTAAATAGATTAATGGAATGTCTTCCTAAAATGTCCTGTTTAGTCTTGTGTTCACGCTACGAGATGTTTTGAGACCCCATAAGAAGTCTGGTGTATCAATGCAATCTTGAAGTTCCTCCTTTATAGTCCATAGAGAAGAATGTGTTCTGCACACGCTCTTGTTAACTATGAAATATCTGGTTACCAAATTTTGTGAAACCTGTTTCACCATTTAACTTTTTAAATAACTATTTACTGATCCTATGGAAATTATTTCCATTGCTTGTCGTACTTTGAGATTTTAAACACAATTTTTGTTCGATAAATGTTTGGATAATCAATCATGCCAAGTTTTTTTTCTTTTCAAACACAAAACATTACAATTATGATAAACCACCGTATTTCTATTTAGTATTGCACAATGCTACCTTAATCTATTTTCCCTTAGCCCTGTTGGGTAACACCTTTAATGAACGTCATTACATTCCTTCTATTTTGTATGTATTGATCACTTCTAAATTTTGCAAACCGAGTAGAGTATACTTCATAATAACACTAAACCACGTTCGTTACTTTCAGCAGTTTATTTTCAAGATAACACCCATGCCCTGATGAATCATCTTTAATTTCAAAGCACTTCGCTTAGATAATCTCACTGACGTTTTGTCTCTTGCTTGTTGACGGGAAACGGTTGGAAAAACTTCTGCGTTGGCGATAGGAGAAAACGACATTCTCGAGAAAACGCTGCGCGCTGATGAGAACGTGGTTAGTTTGTTCGGGAGAACTTTCGGCCTGAGATCTATAGACAACTCCCAAAAATTCTTAGCCTACCAATGTCACTGGGAGGTATTGTTGCCAGTCGAACATGTAGAAGATTCGTGCAGAGTGACGAAATTGTTGAGTGTTCGAGCAATGCTGCTTTGTGGTTTTTGTTGAACAGTTGTTGTCTCATGTAAGATGGCTACGACTATCAGACGAGTCTATCTTGCAAATCGTTCCACCGCCTTTCTTCGGTTGGGATGGTCAAGCATTTTTTCTCTGTCTGGTGGCAATGGTGAAATCTGTAGGGATGAAACTGAAAGGATAGAAGGCAGACGCTGTTCTCTTTTGTCAAGCCTTCATCAACTTTTATAATATTCACTTGGAAAGGAAGGCGACGTTGGCGGGAAAAATGCTGAACCTCCTCCACATTAAATTCGTTGAAAGGTAGGTGAATTTGGTGAAGACTATACATGTAAACGTACCTACTCAGAGTCTTGGCGAGTAGGGCAGGAAATAACATATGACAGTGAGTACTGATTGTGGTTTGCACACTTTCTTTAATTGGCCCCTAAGCACCTCCCTTTAACAAAGGAACTAGTTTGTTGAAATTTTGTTTTTACTTATTTTTGTTATTCCATTTTAAACGTTTTTTTTTTTGCTTTTGTTTTTTAACTAACCCCGCCAACTTCGTTGTATTTAGTTTTGTGCACTGTGCTATCTGTTTCACTCATTAGACAGTAGCCATGCTGGGGTACCGCCTTGAAGAATTTTAATCGCACAAATCGACCTCAGTACCCTTTTTTAAGCTTGTTACTCATTCTATCGGTCTCTTTCACCGAACCGCTAAGTTATGTGGCCGCAAGTACACCAACACCGGTTAAGCAGTGGTGGGGAACATGGACATGCACACACGCACAGACACACATATACAAGACAGACTTCTTTCAGTTTCTATATTCAAAATCCACTCATATGACTTCGGTCACCCCGAGGCTATAGTGTAAGACGCTTGCCTATGATGTCACACAGAGGGACTGAACCCGGTACCATGTGGTTGGCAAGCAAATTTGTTACCACTCAGCCACGCCTGCGCTTAGTTGCGACTAATACAGAAATTATTATTATTAGAAGCGTTAAGGCGGGGAGCTGGTAGAATCGTTAGCAGATTAGGCAATATGCTTAGCAGTATTTTGTTCGTCTTCGTGTTTTGGAGTTCATATTCCGCCGGGGTCGACCTTGCCTTTCATCTTTTCGGGATCGATAAAATAAATACCATTTGAGCACTGCGGTCGAAGTAATCGACTTGCCACTCCCCCGAAATTGCAGGAATTGTGCCAAAGTTTGAAATCATTATTATTAGAATTGATTTGCTTTCATCCTTTCGGGATCGGTAAAATAAGTCGAGGTAAACGACTTATCCCCTACCCCCAAAATCGCTGTCCTATTGGCAAAATTTGAAACTATCACCATTATTGTCGTTGTTGTTGTTGTTGTTGTTATTATTATTGTTATTATTATTATTATCATTATTATTATTATTATTATTATTATTATTATAAGGATGGTGGTTTAGTGGCATATTAGAGCGTCGATGAAAGGAAGTCTAGCAGTTTTTGTGTTGGTTCGTTCAGTTTGTAGGTAAAACGCTGCTGCGGTCAATTTCTTTAGCCAAAAAATGTCAGTTTAACTGGCCCTACCCCTCCCTTCTATTTCTGGCCCTGCTGTTGAATAGGAAATTAAGGGGGCCGTGTATTGACAGAATGGGTTGAGCTTCAGAGAAAATGCTTTCCGGATATTTATGTTTCCGAGTTCAAACCCCACTGAAGTCAACTACGCATTCACCATCTGAGGTCGATAAAATAAAGTACCCGTTGAGAACTGGGATTGCTTTAGTCGACAAGCCATATTCTCCTTCAGGCCTAGTGTTTGTGGTCACCCCTATGGTGAATAAAAGAAAAGGCAAGGCTGTGTGGTAAGAATCTCGCTCACTCACTACATGGTTCCAAGTTCAGTCCTACTACGCGTAACCTTGGGCAAGCCTTGTGCGACTTGAACGCTCGTGCAGCGGCTTAATCTTCAAGTCTCCACTCGCAATAGGTTTCTTCAACTAGATACACGTCGTTGATTGGTTAAAATTACCCAGATACGACAAATTTAACATGAAATAACTTCTAAAATACGAAATTTTATCAAAAATGTTGAAAGTAAACCGTGTTGAGCGTGAGAAATTACATCAGTATACGAAGTTTCAAACTGTTTAGTTAAAAAAAATAAATTTTTAATCTCTGAGTGAAACTGAACAGATCTCAGTGCATGCCATCAAAGTGACACTAGGGTAAAATATACGAAGCCCAGTATACCCATCATGACTACCAGTCTGATAAGGGTACACCAGGTACATGCATCACAAAATATGTGAGTGACATAGTGATCTCATATCAAGATTAATAGCGCATGACCTTGCAGGTGGGGACCAGTTAGAATTTTCTTCAGGTCGAGTAGTCTATCCCGCTCAAAAAATCCCTGAGTAATAATAATAATAATAATAATAATAATAATAATAATAATAATTATTATTATTATTATTATTATTATTATTATTATTATTATTATCATTATCATTATCATTATTATTATTATTATTATTATTATTATTATTATATTCGTATTGGGTATTAATTCAGTAAAACTTTTGTAGAATAACAGTCTTTTTTTATATACTTTATTTAATAATATATGGTGTTATAGTAACCCAGTTTAGAAAAGGCGGAAGGTGACATTAATAGTTGATCTATTTAGATAGTGCGTGAAAACAGAATAGGACGATGATGAACGGGGGTGGTAATGAAGCTATAAGAGGTAAAGGAGGAGGAGAAGAAGAAAAGAAAATAGTAGCAGATAATGATAGTCTAGATGGAAATGATGACTACGACGACGACGACGATGATGATGATGATGAGGATAGAAACAAAGATATGGGATAAAAGGGAAAAAGCGGGTACAAGAAAAAGAAAACTTGTAGAGAAATAGTTTAGTACTCAGTGACCTAGTGTTCGTCCAAAATATACACACGCGCACGCACGCACACGCACACTCACACCCACATACACATACTTTCTCACACAATTTTACTCTAATGGTGTCATTTTTTTGTTCTATTTCATGTAACTATATCATTTGTCACGTTATTCATGCATATATGTTATATACGCGTGTATACGACTGTGTATGTGTGAGTGTGTGCTCCTTGCGAGTCTGACTGAATAAAAGTCTGTAGTCCGGACTGTTCTGTTTGTGTGAGGACCCCCATTCCACCCCAGGGCCTTATAACCCCCCCCCCCCCCGAAAAATGAACACTTAAACTCACAGATTCTACGCGGAGATACAGACGATGCTGACACTGAAGTAATGAAGTACAGATCTCAGTACTTGACTGCCAAACTACTTTACCAATCTCAGAGTTTATTAGTAGGATTTAACTCAGAACGCTATACAGACGTGTTCTACACACACACACACACGTTATGCATATATCTATGCATGTCTAATGCATGTGTATATGCATGTATGCGTCTATCATGTATGTATGTACGCATGTATGTACGTAAGCATGAGTGTATGTATGATGCTTGTACAGCTTTCGTTTAGCTATACGTAAAAAAAAAAAACGAGGATTTGTTGAAGTGTTGTTTATTGTGTGTTAAAAATTTACGTGAGGGAGAGAGCGATAAAAGTCCTCATCTACAGTTCGTCTTTAACGAATTCACGGACAAGGCCTTACTCCTGCCAACATGCATGTATGCATGTAACTTTTAATGATTTCCGCCGCAGGCGACTATAATGTTAATACAATAGAACAGGGGTTTTCAAACTGTGGTCCGCAAGGACAAGACAGGGGGTCCGTGGACAGCAAATACGTTTTATGGGAAATTTGATTTTATGTATGTTTTTTAATCGAAATCTTTTAATTGACAATAAACCTATTTGTTAAATACTGTTAAATAAATAAATGTAAAATTATATGTTATTTTAAGCAAATATTTATGTATAAATTTCATAAGCGTAAAACCTGAAATATAAAGGGGTCCGCAAGTCAAAAAGTTTGAAAACACCTGCAATAGAATACTTATCAGACTGGAATAATTATTTCAGCCTAAGTATTTTAGTATATTAATTCAATTTATCGAACCGCAACGATAGAAGAGGACGTTCACATTAGCAGTTTTCGGTTAGCACTTTTTACAAATTCAAATTTCATACATTACTCTTGGATCTTTATGATTTGACGGGCAACATTTTTTTATGTAGTGTTTTTGGTACCGAAACACTTTCAAACTTCGAATACTTGTATATTTTGTGTTATAGAACAGATAAAAAATTTTGTATTCGAAGTTATTTCATGTAAAAAATTGTCGTATTTCGGTAATTTCAACCAATCACTGGCGTCTATTGAGGTGAAAACAATTACGCCGTGGAATGTAAACAACGGTGCTACGGGATTTTTTTCCCTTGAATAAAATTAGTGCCGTTGTTTGTCAACAACAACTATCCGTTGTCAACAACAACTATCAGTGGTATATATTTCGTTTGTCACTGTTATTTTTGACATCGTTCGTGCGTTTGTACTGGTTTTAGCTTTAGGGTTTTAGGGTTAGGGTTCGGGTTTTAGAGTTGGGTTAGTTTTAGGATTACGGTTAGGGTTATGATTATTTTTGCCATAACCTTAACTCTAACCCATAACCATAACCCTAACCCTAACCCCAACCCTAAAACCATACTAGGGAATACTGATATAATTAAACAGGGAATAACACAGTTCTATATTTAAGAGATGAGGAATTATTTACATTATTTGACGGATATTTGTCCTCATCTTGTTTGTTGTTAACACAACGTTTCGGCTGATATACCCTCTATTATTATTATTACTATTATTAATCAGGTCGCTGCCGTGAATCGAACTCGGAATCTTGGGGTTAGTAGCCCGCGCTCTTAACCACTACGCTATATGCCCGTGGGCAATTATGGAGTGAATTTTAGGGCTTATAAATCTATTATTTTTCTATCCTTCCTCAATACCGGTTCCCATATGCTATTCATATCTGCACTCGGTCTGCTTAGGAGGTTGTTGTGTCCTAGCATATGTGCTTCTTCTTTTAGTTTTCGTATTTTCCAGTGTTGTTCCCTGTCTATTATTTTAACTTCATCCCACAGGGGGAAGTGGTCTCCATTTTGCCATACATGATCAGCTATACCCGATTTTTCAATATCTCCTCGTGTCACAGCTTTGCGATGTTCTTCTACCCTTATTTTGAGGGGGCGACATGTTTCGCCTTTGTATAACCTACCACAGCTGCATGGGATGGAGTACACGCAGTCTTTGGTCATATTCTCTTCTGTTGGTGGTTTTACCCGAAGGAGATATTTGCGAAGTGT
>NC_142940.1:27194743-27224743 GCF_046866305.1 Octopus bimaculoides
AAGTCCTGTGGTCGATTTGCTCGACTAAAGGCGGTGCTCCAGTATGGCCACAGTCACATGACTAAAACAAATAAAAGAACCTGCCAGCCTTGATTATGTCAAAATGTCTTTTTTTGTATTCTTCTTTCCCACTTAGATTGTTTACAACAGTAATATGTCTATTCTGCTGAAATGAAATTTTCAGTTAATTTTCTGTATCCTTGTGCAGCTGAAGATTGCTCTGCATTTTACATTTAATGTAATGCTCGCATTACTTAAATAAATGGAGTGGCATGAAACGTGCGTACTGCAATAATCTTGAAAATCCGTGTTGCTTTTTTTGATTTTTGATCACCTTGTTTTTGGAATTGTTTGGATAATACCATACTGTATTCTGGTGCCTAAACTTAAGTACCACATTTAATTTTGAACACACACACACACACACACACATGGGTACAGGGCGTCACAAAACGTAAACAACATGAAATACGAAGACAAACTTGGGGATAAAAACGAGAGAAACAAATGGTAAACAAGACATGTAACACAAAGAACGACCCTTCATCATTTTTCGGTTGTCCATCTACTCTTCATTTCGAGCATTTAACGAAGATATGAGGTTTCGAAAGTTGCTCCCGCGAACCAAAATAAAATTTGGGATTTGCGGAGGGTCAATGTTGGTAACAAAAACAAGGACAGTGGAGACACACAACAGACCAAACGAAAACAAACAGGGAGGGCCGTTAGGCCCTCCCTGCCAGACGAGGTAAGATAGCGAACGCTGTAGGAATATTATCTTTGACAAGAGAAAAGATAGAAGAGGAGACAGTTAAGAATGCGTCTGGAATGCATATGTATATATATACATGTATATATATATATATATATATATATATATACACACACACATACATACATAGATACATACATACATACATACATGCATATATACATACATATCGAAGCGACAAGTCGCGTATTTGGCGTGGGAGAGTATTTATCGAAAATACGATGAATACTGTCTCCAACTTTGGAGCCTCAACTAGTAGCCTTATTAAATAAATTGTTAATCTTCAGATGAATTAACTGAGGGAGTCTTTTATTCACGATCGTAGTGATTTTCGACTGAAACTTGAATTTAGCATTTCGATATTAACACACGCACGATTTTCACTAAGAAAAAGAAAAAAAAAACTTGGATTTTTTGCGTGGAATCAAGTACCCTCCTAATATGCTACAGATCCCTTATTTTGGTTCGGAAAAAAAAGGTAGGGTGAGGAATCATTGGAAATTTACTTTTTTTGTTGAATGAATTCCTATGACCTCCTAATACGCTACAAAACCCTTTTTGGGGTCCGAAAAACGGGGTGGGGTGAGGTGGAAGCCTCGGAAATTTCACCTCACCCCCATTGATCTTTTCTCCCGCACGATTTTCACTAAGGACCATAATTTTGTTGTTATCTAACCTCAAATCAACCCTGATACAGCAAACAAAGGAACCTTGGATCTAGGTTAGAAACCGGTTCTTTCTCTATTGGCAAGAAATTTTAAAATAAAATAAATGACATGCATATCTCATTGAAGAATGTTACAGGTATCTAGTAGTGGATGAAAACATATCTTACAATGACATCTGTATCAAAACACCTGTCACTATAGAATATTACTGTCGAAAATTTGGACCTCAGTACTCTCTGCATTCAATAAAACTGTGTTTGCAGTACCAGTACTCATATCAACATTTGGGTTGCTGCATTGGACGCTAAATGGGATCCGAGCCATTGATGTGAAAACCTGGAAAATGCTGACAAGCATACATAATTTCCACATAAACAGTGACGCAAACCATCTCTACCTAAAACGAGGTGGAAGAGGCTTGACATCGATACATAATGCCTTTGAATGTCGCATCATATCCCTTCGGCAACATCTTTTAACCACCAAGTGTTGAAGTGCATCCTTTGACCAAGTTTGCAAACACGAGGCTGATAACATCGTAAGACTTGGAAGGCAGCTTCTTGAGCAACATTTCTTGTCTGATAACCTTAAATACATGCCCAAAGAAGTCGCACGACTTTACGGCAACGTATCATCAGATGAAAGGATGAGCATATAGGAGCAGAAGACCATGCATGGATATGTTAGTAAAAAGCTCCGTGATAATTGTAACATTGAGCATCAAAGCAGTCTTTCATGAACCAATAACTGGATTACTAACTCCAACTTTGACGAGTATGCGTTTGCAATCCAGGAACAGGAAATATCTTCGGTGTTAACTACGCAAAGTCTGCATCGGTTGTTACATTTTACTTCTTGTCTTGCATACCTGATGCACAAAAGGGATAGAGATGCAAGAAAAGAAGTAAAATGTGACAACCGATGCAGACTTTGCGTAGTTAACACCGAAGATATCACCCACATCATGAGCAGTTGTAAGAAAATGTCATCACGGTATTATCTACCGATGAAACATGATGTTGTAGCTAGGACACTATATAATGAAATCCATCGGAAGGATAACCCCGAGGACAAAGAAATAAGAACCCACAATATGGTAGAAGCCATAGCCACTAATAATAAAAATGATTACTGGTAGAATGTCCCAGTGAAAAAAGTCAATAAAATGTAAGCACAACCGACCTGATATAATGATTTGGGATAGAGAAGGGAAATTGTGTACGGTTGGGGAAATTAGCTGCCCAGCGGATGTTTACATAAAGCTGGAGATCAGTGAAAAAGAGAATACCTACGCTGTACTAGGTTAGAACTATTGAGTTAGGTTAGATAGAAATAGGCTCTTTATTGCCAAGAGATCTTGAAATATAACTGAACAGTGACATACATACATACATACATACATACTTACATACATACTTACATACATACTTACATACATACAAACTCAGACGCACAGACACACACATACATACGACGGGTTCTTTTTCGGTTTCCGTCTACCAAATCCACTCACAAAGTTTTGGTCGGTGAGATTATAGCAGAAGATCCTAGCGCAATGTACCATGCAGTAAGACTGAACTCAAAACCATATGGTTGGGAAGCAAGATTCTTACTAGAAAGCTTTGCCTGTGCCTGTGTATTGCACAGAAAATTATGCTCGGTTGCATATGCAACTACTCATACTCTGTGCAGCGGACGTGTAGGTCGTTCTAATCATAAATATATGTTGCATGGCATGAGTGTAGGACATAAGCCTCCTAGGGCAAAAGCCCCTTGGACAAAACCTCCATAGTTAAAGTATGAAAGTGGACAAAAGCCCCACGGTTCTCAGACATACTTTTTTGACAAAAAAATTGCTTATAAACAAATTTGACATTGATTGCACTGTGATTTTGTATTCGCTCACTTATAGTAAGGCTACATTTTATACTCTTTGTGTCCAGTAATGGTCAACACACTGGTATGCAGTGTTCTTTATTATTAGCGAGAGAAAGGCGGTGAGCTGGCAGAAACGTTAGCACGCCGGGCGTGTCTGAGTTCAAATTCCACCGAGGTCGACTTTGCCTTTCATCCTTTCGGGGTCGATAAATTAAGTATCAGTTGTGTACTAGGGTCGATCTAATTGACTGGCCCCCTACCCCAAAATTTCGGGCCTTGTGCCTAGAGTAGAAAAGAGTATTAGAGAGAAAGAGAGAGAGAGAGAGAGAGAGAGAGAGAGAGAGAGAGAGGAAAAAAACTATAACAAGTAAAGCTGTGCAGCAAAAGCAGCTGGAAATTTAAATTTTAGGAAATAGATCAGTACGACATAGTTTTGTAAACTTTTTTTAGGTAAAATACGTTTTCCCATTTAGTTCGATTCTCATACACACACGCACACACACACACACACACACACACACACACACACACACACACACACACACACACACACACACACACACACAGGTGTATCGTGTGTGTGTTTATATGTATGCATGTTATGTACGTATATATTCGAGTGCTTCTGTTATGTAGGTTTTATGTTTCTACACATTTCTTGAAGTGTGTTCTGTTATTCTATTCTACTTATTTATTTTCGATTGAATATATTTTGTTTACTTAAAAATTGGAATTTTGAAAAATAAATTTCTTTTTTTACAACCGCGATTTCCGTTTTTGTTTACGTGAGATTATAGTAAAGAATATTTGGCTGTTATTTCTAGCACGTGGATAGACCTTCTAGGCTTAACTTCATGTACTGGTTGAAAATCACATAAAAAAGATTCTAGAGTCCATACATTCGACTAAAAATTCCTCAAGGCGGTGCCCCAGCATGACCGCAGTCCAATGATTGAAATAAGTAAAAAGATTTATAGAAAAAGAAGAACGCAGAATAACCAAAAAATATAACCGCGGGGTTATAAAAAATTTCAAGAGATTTGACTGTTATTTCTAACATGTATAGAGACCTTCTAGGCTTAACTTCATGCGCTGGTTGAAAATCATTTAAAAAAACTTTGGGGTTGATACATTCGACTAAAAATTCCTTAAGATAGTGCTCCAGCGTGGCCGCAATCTAATGTCTGCAACAGATAAAAAGAAAAGAAAAACGAAATATATCACAGATCAAACTTGAAAAAAAATTCTAGGTTCCATACAGCTATCTAAAAATTCTTCAAGCTGGTACCCCAGCATGGGCGGATGCAACAAGTGAAAAAAAAAAATTCTGGGGTCGCTACGTTCCACTGAAAATTCTTCAAAGCGGTAAAATATGGCCACAGCCTGATAACTGAAACAAGTGGAGGGTGAAAAAAAAAAAAAAAAATGACCGAAAATTTTACCGTGGAGTTTTTGTTTACTTTCACACTTTAACTATGGGGCTTTTGTCTGAGGGGCTTTGGTCCTGCTTTTGTCCTAGAGGACTTTTGTCCGGACCCCGTATGGCATATCGTAAAATAAAAAGAAATAAATTTTGAGGATATTCTAGTCTCCATGTTCTCTATCGTTATAATTAATGAAAATATACACTCCAGATAATATGAAGCAAACACGGAATTACCCATCGGAAGAATTAACAGTGTGAGTGACAACTCCACGTAGACGTTAGACACTAATCGATGCGGTTAGCTGTAACGTTGGACATAACTGAGAACCACCACGGTATCCACCCAAGAAAAAATGTTATGAAAATACGAGAGAATATTCATTGTACCAAAACTGACACAATACAACGGCTATCTCGTTAAAATTTCCAGGTACATCGAGTGCAACTCCCATTGGCCAGTCCAGGTGGTTGATAATGTGACAGCAGTGCAGTGGTCTTGCTATTTCGAAATCTCTGGTCTATAAAAGTGATTGAATGGACAGGGGTTGGGGTGGGGTTAATGAATGCACTTTGAGCAAGAAGCTGGGAGAAGAAAGGAGGGGATAGAGAGAAAAAGAGAGGGGAAAATCAACTGACCTCAACTGATCTCGGTTGTTAACCGGTTTATATTTAAGCTAAGGAAACTTTTGAATCAATCCATATACAAACGCGCACGCACGCACACACACACACACACACACACACACACACACACACACACACACACACACACACACACACACACACACACACACATTTTCAGTTTTACAGTTGCTTGCAGCATACTGTACTTAAAGAGATTAAATAAATCATATGCATCTTCTTAAGCATTAATTAATACAATATACATAAAATGTACACACAATGTATAGTTTATATATGAGCAGGTAAATGTATATTTCTACTTTGTATACGCATATTTCTACTTCGCAAACAAACAGGCCTGTCAGTTAATGTTTTAATATAAAATCTCTACTTTTGCTAATCTTAGCAGCTCATCGTAAACTTAAGATTCTGAGAAATGCAGCGAAGTTATTTTAGAACTTCCCTGTTTCATAGAATTTCTTTATATAATCAAACTAACATTTTCCACGAAATATGACCTCAAAGAGAGAGAGAAAACTTCAGTAGTATCGTTAGATATTAGGTGAAAACACGTAATTCATCTTGTAATGAAATATACCAATATTTAAACATATATAAGCTTATGGCGATCACCGTGCAATGACTAAGGAAAATAGTCTAATAAAGGGGCATATAAGCCTTCGACAGAAAAAGAAAAAGAAGGCTTTCCTATCCGCGAAAGCCTTCTTTTTTCTTTTCTGTCGAGGGCTTATATGCCCCTTTATTAGACTATTTTCTTTAGTCATTGCACGGTGATCGGCTTAAGCTTTAAGCTTATATAAAAATACCACACACACACACACACATATATATATATATATATTTGTATATATACATACACACATATGAGGACTTCTCATATGGATAACTGGTGCATAAAAGCACTATTTATTTACGTTGACAGACGAGAATTGTTTTGGTATGTATTTCTATATTTCTATATTTTGGAGTGAAGACCCCCCCCCCCTCTTCAGGACATTTGGAAAAGCGGAGGTTGGAAAAAGTTTGTTGCTCAGATGCAGGGGGGCGGCAGGGGAGGAAGGGGACATGTGCGGACTGTTGTTGCTATAACAACCAGTCTGTTTTCCTGTTGTTATTGGCTGGTTTTAATATGCTTACAACGAAGGCTTTCATAATTCTGAGAATACCCCTGTTGTGTTGGGTTGCCTTGATGGAAACTTTGAAGATTCGGCACTTCCTAAGATGTTATTATTTTTTTTTTATCGAAGTGCCTGTCTGCATATGCTCCTTTATGCGGATATGGAGTTTCCTAGTGGTGCTTCCAAAGTAGGATGCTCCATATTTATTGCAGACTACCTCGTATACTACACAGGCCCTCAAACATGTTTTGATGTCGTTGATGGGGCAGTTGGTGACTGTGCACCCCACGGTGCTCTCTGTGGTATTTTTTCCTCGACAGAACTTTCCTCGGGGATGGACCTGTGCCTACCAACTGTATGTTAAGTCCTTCCTTGGGGATGGTATGTTGGATAGCTGCCATTGTTTTGCCGTCGAATTAGGGCAGTCTAAGGAAGCACTTTTCTGACTTGCTGTTATGGGCTTTCTTGTATTGTTTACCCTAAACTGCCCAACTTCGACGACAGGAGAGAATTAACATAGTTGATCCATCCCTGAGGAAAGTTCTGTCGAGGAAAATTACTACAGAGAGCACTGTGGGGTAAGCATTCACCAACTGCTCCATCAATGACATCAAAAGTCGACAAAATTTAATATTTGTCGTACTTAGCTTTTCATAAAGAAATTGATTAGTTCGATCCTTCTCCCAAAATTCAGAAAAGGCTCTCGTAGGTCCTTGTTTACAACAAGACTAAATATCTATGGAGCTCATTCGTTACATTTATTTATTTATAACATGCGCCGAATTTTAAAGATATATAGCCAACTTCTATCACTCTCATCCATTTTCTCTCTCTATCTCTCTCCCCCCCACTCTCTCTCTCTCTCTGTCAGTCAATCTATGTATCTTCTTTTATTGCCATCCCACGTTCAGATTTTGCTTTTATGTCAATTCCTTTTTCTCTCCTGTATCTGCTTCCCTCACTTTATACCGCCCACTCTGATCCCTATACCACCTTCGTTTCAGCCACACCTCTCATCCGTTACCTATTTCCACTGTCCTATAGTTGTTCTCTGTAGAGAAGCTACTGACCTCGGTATTTCGGCATAGTACTTGATGACCTAAGCCTTCCGCAATCCAAAACATGAAAACAGGTCGCAGCAAGTTAGATTTTATTTATATTATGTTTTTCGTTATATTTCTTATTAAGTTACTTGTTTTTCGTATTCTTATATACACCCCGCCCTGCCGTTCATTCTCGCACTCGGAGGTTAAAGGAAACTTCAGTGTATGTTGCTGTGGATACATTAGTGTGTGGATGTGTGGATGTGATATTTATGGGAAAGTTGAGTATGTTTGTAATAGAGTGAAGCGCATAGCTATGTCTGAAAGTATATATGTACGTTTTCTTTTTGAGTACACATACATAGACCAGAAATGATATTATATATATATATATATATATATATATATATATATATATATATATATATATATAAAGTATCGTGTATATGTACACACACACACACACACACACACACACACACACACACGTATATATATATGTATGTATGTATGTGTATATGTATGTATATATATATATATATATATATAACTGAAGAAATATATATTTCTTCAATTGTACATAATTGAAGAAATTGGAGTCAACAATTCTTTACAGAATATACGGATCTAGTTTTTTCATTCGCAAAATATGCATTTTTTTTAAAGACATTAAAAGATCTGAAAATTGGCTATAATAATAAAGTTTTCCAGTCTAATTGGTATAATGTTGTGGAGAAAAACATTGGAGGAAAAAGTTACAGAGGTTTAAAATTTAAAAGAATGTAGATTTTTAGCCAATAGCGAGACAGAACTTTTCTGCATTTAGCGGAGCGGTATCAACTTTAAGGCTGTACTCTGTGAAATTTATGGTTTAGCGTCTGTGAAATGGTCTTTTCATTGTAGGTTTCTATATAAACAGAAATATCTAATGAAATCAACATGTATCATCTCACTGTTTCTTTTGTCTCTTCATTGATTGTATGTTTTTATTATTTTAAAAAAATTGTTATATTAATATATTTGTCTGCATGTGTTTACTTTATGCCTATTTCAAGTGTTATGTATAGCTGTCATGTATTTGTGTACATCATGCCTCCAAAACTTCAAAGTTGAGTAACATTTTCGTGTTTGGATTTGTAAAGTACGATAAGAATAACACTGGTCAACAAAGAATTTATCCCAAGGAAAAAATACCTGTATCTTATATGTTTTTGCATGCAGAATTCATGAATAATGTCATGTTATCTGTACTAAGTTCACATATTCCATATTCATAATGCCAAAGAAACTGTATTAACATCGCAAACAACTTTTGCTATATATGAAAAATATGTAAAATATTAAGACAATTAACGAAAAATATTTATAATAAAATTCTAATTTTTATTAAAACAAAACACACGGGTGAAGTAAATCTCATAGGGTGAAGTATCAACACAACATGCGGGTGAAACACAACACAACATGCGGTTGTCATGGTAACAAGCTGTTAATGCCTCGTTGTCTGTTGATTGCCTAAATTACCCAAATTTCCCAACTTTAATTCCAAATAACATCAGATTCTTTCATTTACAAGATAAAGTAAATGGTTGATCGTAATCAAAATTCAGAGTTGCATTGATACACCAAAATTGAAAGCAATCGGAGCAAAATTAAAGGGGGCTGATTTTGTGAATGAGAAAGACTACATCTGAATATACCATATATATCCTTTTATTTGTTTCAGTCATTTGGCTGCGGCCATACTGGAGCACCACCTTTAGTCGAAGAAATCGATCCCAGGACTTATTCTTTGTAAGCCTAGTACTTATTCTATCGGAATATTTTGCCGAACCGCTAGGTTACGGGGACGTAAACACACCAACCTCAGTTGTCAAGCGATGGTGGGGAGACAAACACACACACACACGAGGTCTGATCAGTATGTACCCGGACTGTTGCCATACTAACGAAACTAAAGCACGCAGAGTGAAGCCGCTTGGCCCAGATTGACCTTGAACTCTGCTGTGCATACGCACTAAGTTTTAACGTTCTAGATCTCTTCTGCTGTTTACAGCAGTGCTTGGGAGGAAGGTGGGTAGCGTGTGATCGTCGCATTAACTATGACAGAGAAAGTTGGGATCTAGTTGGTTTGGCTGCCAGCATCATTTTCAGTTCGAATTGATTTCATATTCAGTGTAATGATACATTCTCATAGGCTAACGAATGACGTGAAAATCATTTTCACTATAAATCAATAAATAGATAGTTAATAGCAATTAAAGTTTGCAAATTTTGTGTAATTTTAGCCAATCGCAAGCCGTAGACACATTCATGCCTGTTTCCATACTAACAAGCCAAACATGAGAACTATTTTGTCAGTGAGAGAGCACGTGTGTTGACAAATACATTCTACGCGATTCCACATGCGTTGACGCTGTGTTCTGTTGCTTGTTCCCATCTGTTACTTGTACCCTGTTCATGAGATGTGCTAAAAATAACAGCTAAATAGGGCTTAAATCCTCTTCCCGCCATTAGATTTATTATTTTTGCATAACTGTATGAACTCCCGTGTGTAGAGTACAAATTGGCAAAAATTTTCTGAAAATTCCAAATTTTAAAAAAAGTTATATATCGTACGTTAAGCAAAATTTGATTTGTTTACAGTTTCATATAAAAACACTTGCTATTTTTAGAATGTTGACAACACATGCAGTCACGCACAAAATGACAGCTTCCAAATTCTATTTCCGGGTTGGGTGAAAATGATCACATTTTAAGCCTCTATAAATTTTTAAAAACACTTTTCTGGAAAAAGTAAAATAACTCCAACAATTCACCTTGGAAATGTACATTAATGTGCCAAATTTTAAAATTTTTGATAGACTTTAATATTTGAAATGCTGGCAGCCGAACCAATTAGATCTGAATGTTGTACTGGCGATACCTGCTCAGAGGCCTACGCAAAATTGCAGAAAGTGTATGGAGAGGAGTGTATGAGCCGCATACAAGTGTATGAGTGGTTCAGACGTTTCCAAGATGGCGGAAAAATGTCGATATTGACGAACGTTCTGGGAAGACCAACAACCAGCAGAACTGAGAAAAACATCGCAGATGTGCGTGCAGCTGTGAGTGGAAATCATCGAATCACCATCCGTGAGTTATCAGAGGATGTGAAGATTAGTTACGGTTCAGTTCAGCCCATTACCACTGAAGATTTGGGTATGAGACGCGTGTCTTCCAAGTTTGTGCCAAGTTTGTGCTGTTTTCAGCTGATCAAAAAGAGACTTGGGTTTCAGTTGCACAAGATCTCATTGATTGTGTCAAGAACGATGAAAACTTTTTGAAATCTTTGCGTAGGTATCGCCAGGCTTTCGGCAAAATTTGATGCAGATTCTCTGCTCAATTTTCTGTGTCATGGTCAATGCGACGACCACACGCAACACACCTTCCGTCCAAGCACTTCTGTAAACAGTGGAAGTGAGCTAGAACTTAATGCCCATGCACAGCAGAGTTCAAGGCCAATCTGTCCCAAGCGGCTTCACTCTGCGTGCTTTAGCTTCGTTACTATAGCAACAGTCCGGATTATACTTATATATATACTAGCAGCTAAACCCGGTTTCACCCGGTCTGTTTGGATGATGTGGCTGTGATTGTTTTCGGTTAGGCATAATCTATAACAGCGTTTCTCAACCTGATCATTTCGTGTCCCGTTTCGATTGGAGCCTTCAGCTGTATGAAGATTTCACCCCTCCTGTCAGAAAATGGCTTCAGGACTTGTGAAGAAAGAAAGAAATTGTACGTAGTCTGTTTGTGAGAGCTATTCTATTGGACGTCTGTCTAATCATTAAAAGATTTATTTAATTATGAACATGAAGAGAAAAGCTAAGTGAAGTATGGAATAAGTAATTGTTATACACTTATAGAAAAACAATTTATATTATAGAAATTGATACATACGCGTTGAAGATTAAAATGTTTGTAAGAGCTATTGTTTTCGACGCGTGTATAATCATAGAGAAACTGAAAGACATGAAATGTCCGTTTGTGTGTGTATGTGTGTGTATTTTTGGCGGGATTTTTGCATTTAGCAGGAGTTGGTTTGTGTTTTATCTCTCGATCAATGGCCGGACAAGTGAAAAGGAAAGGCGATCTTTTGAAGTGAGCGTCGAATGAAGAGACATGGACAGTTTTATGACTGAACTTCTTTTGAAGTTGTGGTGAGAGGAGAGAATTGATGTGCATGTGTATGTCTGTGTGTGTGTGAGTATGTATGTTTGATGGGGTGTGCGCGACAGAGAGAGTAATGTTGATGGTGTATGTGTATATGAGAGAGAGAGAGAGAGAAAGAAAGAAAGAGAGAGAGAGATAACTGAAATTTATCATACAGTTTATTTATTATATGTATATACGTATGAATGACTTCAGTGACACACACTCACATACACGGACGCACGCACGCAGATGGTTTTAATCGATTTTCTCTGTAAGTATGGGGGCTAAGAAAAAATAGAAAGCGCGTTCCAATCTATGCACCCGTCTCCACATGTGTGCCATTTTTCACGCGAATCCACCCAGCCGTTTGGTCGTGAACCTCAAGACAAGAAAGAATACAACGGTCGGCCAACTTCAATTTATATTATAGATATTGCAAAATTCATGAATTCAATTTTGTAGTTCTCTGAAGAGGCCTAGTGAATCATGCATGTACCCCCATTACATCATTTTCATCTGCTAATTACTTCAGCGTACTGGAGCTATATAGATAGAATGGGGCATGTCAGCGCTAGGCTGAAACAGCTGTAAGATTTTGTCCCTTCTCCAATTACTAGATGTCTGTATATTGTCTTTATTGTCATTTTAGTTATAAAATAAACAGATTAATCAACAGAATACAGTGTCTGCAAGTTGATGAGTACCTCATATTCCCCTCCATTATTGCTATATATATATATTGTAATATTGTAGGACGGTAATTTTTTTCTTGCCAAATAAAAACACGGACTATATATTCGTTCTTCACTCGTATATTGTTATTCTTATTTTATCTTATGTCCATTGTCTGGAAATCTTTCGTGACCTCTACAGAGACCTTTACAGAGACTTCTGTGACCTCTAAAGAGACTTCTATTTCACGTGTATCCTCCTGTATCTGTGTGTGTCTTATGCGCGCGCGCGTGTATATGTATGTGCGTCTGTGTACGTGTGTCTATATGTTTTTGTGCGTGTTTGTGTGTTATTTCTTTTACTACCCACAAGGAGCTACACACAGAGGGGACAAACAAGGACAGACAAACGGATTAAGTCGATTATATCGACCCCAGTGCGTAACTGGTACTTATTTAATCGACCCCGAAAGGATGAAAGGCAAAGTCGACCTCGGCGGAATTTGAACTCAGAACGTAGCAGCAGACGAAATACCGCTAAGCATTTCGCCCGGTGTGCTAACGTTTCTGCCAGCACGCCGTGTTTGTGTGTGTGTGTGTGTGTGTGTGTGTGTGTGTGTGTGTATGCGCACGTGCACGCGTGTACGTGTGTGTATGTGTTTTGTGTGTTTGTGTGTGTGTATGGGTTTGCTCACTATATTGTTTTATCTGTGCCTTTTATATATATTATCTTTTTCCTTCCATTTATTTACTTATCTTTATTTCTTATATTCATCATAAGTATGTGCAAGTGTGTCTTTTGTGTGTTTATATCTGGGTTTATGTATTATAACAGTATAACAATGCCTGTTTCAACACACGATTTCACATCGGGAATTTTGCAAAACAAATTTATAAGCATATATGTATATAATGCAAGAGAGTTAGGGGTTGAGGATTCAACCCACTAAGGGATAGTATCTATCCAATATACTGCTGGGAGGGTACCCAATTATTATTACACTAGTGTTATACCAAGTGTAATAAGTGGGTGCGGGTAAAAGGGGGTTATTTCACCCTAAATCTATATAGCAATTAGAAAATGGAGGAGAATATGCGGTACCCATCGACTTGCAGACAGTGTATTCTGTTGAATTAATTAATTTATTTTGTAACTAAAATGACAAAACCCACTCTAATTACAAAATAAATAAATTAATTCAACGGAATACACTGTCTGCAAGTCGATGGGTACCGCATATTCTCCTCCATTTTCTAATTGCTATATATATATATATATATATATATATATATATATATATATATAATTACACACGCACACACGAACCCGCGCGCACGCACACATACTTACTTCCCTCTTGCACTCTCCTGTCTTAGAAAGAACTTTTCCTCCACCCTTTCCCTTCCGGTTCTTCCACAATGTAACCTCGTGGATATCGGTGGCGATTTTTTCTTCCTCCGTTTTCCCCTTCTTTTGACTTTCCTTGTTTTCGACGAAGAGCTCCGCTCGAAACGTCAAATTCTCTCTCTTTCCTTTCCCGAGCGTCTAGTAACACAATCTGTACCACGTCCTCACGTTATTGTTTTTTTTTGTTTTTTTAATTTGATGTTATTCACCTGTTTTTGAAAAATGTTACAGGTTTAAAGTTCAATAATTTCTACCCAATCAGAAAAGAGGATTTGGAAGGTGGCATTTACGACGACAAAACATTCAACGATGGAAGTTTAATAGGTTTTAATGAATAAAGTCATGTGAAATGTTGGAACAGGCATGTAATGTGAAAAATTACAAAAAAAAAAAAGAAAAGAAAAAGAGAAAAAGAAACTAAACGTTAAATTACAAATATATATATATGTATAAAGAGAGAAAAGGATAAAGAGACCAATGGCAAAGTTAGAAATATATTTTATGGATAAAGTCTTACAGCTGTTTCAGGGAAAATTCAATGTATCCCTTCATCGGAGACGGTAATAGTAGAGGAATGGATTATTACATCTATAAGAGGAGATTTGTAGTAAGAAGTGAGAGCGATGCGCTGAAAAAAGAACAAAGAAGAAACAGTACTTGGAGTGTAGCTTCATTCCAGCAGTAAACATCCATGTAAATAATCCTTGTGGGTATTTTCGAAGATGATTGTAGTAGCAAAGGTGGATATATATCGTATCGTGTCCGGGGTAATCTGTGCGTTGTTTACTCAAAGGATAGCCCGAATCGAGTGAGAGATGTGTGTAGGGTTGAGAGGTCAAGACAGGAAGGAAAGGGGAAGGAAGTAATTCAAGTGAGGAATGGTAGTGAGCAGTTGTATGGTCAGTTATTCTGACAAGAAGAAGTAGTAGAGGGAGCAAAAGGAAGAATGTGGGGGTGGAGGCATAAGTTTAGTAAGGAAGAAGGAATGTGAGGAGGTAATGTGGAGAGGTATTTATATTGTGTATAGTGTCAGGCTATGAACCTATACGTGGTGAGGGTGTAGGTGGCATTCTAAAAACCTTATTAAGGAAATAAGAGAATTAGTAGTGATATGTTCTAAAAATAGAGCTAGACCTATTTTGAAGATGGTAGAAGGACCAGATGTTACCTAGGGTTGATTGGGGTTATCAATAGGGAGCCTGCCAGTTGTAAGAAAAAAGTTTTACAATGTTGAAGCGTGTTAAACATTAAACAATATTTTGTAATGTTCATAAAGTTCAATTAGCGCTTTCATACGTTCGTAGTAATCATCAGATTTCAAAATGTATTTAACTGACAGTCGAGTTCTTGACAACTGTAGTAAAATGACTGACTTTTTCTTTTTTTACATTATTTACATTTGACGGATATTTGTCCTCATCTTGTTTGTTGTTAACACAACGTTTCGCCTGATATACCCTGTAGCCTTCATCAGGTGTCTTGGGGAAATTTCGAACCTGGGTTCTCATTCCTAAGGTATTTTTCGATGTTATTATCATCATCATCATCATCATCATTATTATTATTATTATTGTTGTTGTTATTATTATTCCAGTGACCCGAATAATAATAACAACAACAACAACAACAACAACAACAATAATAATAATGATAATAATAATAACATCGAAAAATACCTTAGGAATGAGAACCCAGGTTCGAAATTTCTCCAAGACACCTGATGAAGGCTGGAAGGTATATCAGCCGAAATGCTATGTTAACAACAAACAAGATGAGGACAAATATCCGTTAAATGTAAATAATGTAAATAATGTACATAATTCCTCATCTCTTAAATATAGAACTGTTTTTCTTTTTTATACTTCTTAAAAGACAACACTAGTATATCGCCTGAGAAAGCGCAACTGGATCGCATTATGCAAACAAACAGTTGCATAATGAAATACCTGTATTCTTGGAGAACTACGTTGTGTCGAAAAAATTGTAGCGATTAAATAAATAAATGTCCAACCGTACTCCTTCTTGACTCCAATTTCTTCAATTTTATATTCACACACGAAGAATGTCCATATTTAATCTAGGAAGTATAAAATAATACTACTGATAGTAATGAGTAATTCTGAAGACGGATGAGCTTTATACTGTACTCTACTACGTTTCTAACAGAATATAACATAATTATATATGAATGTATATATATATATATATATATATATATATATATATATATATATAATAGAAATATGTTACAAAAACAAAATAGAAACTACATGTGGAAATGTAAGGGGAAAGTAAGCAGAAAAATAAGCGAAAATGCACATTGAAAATAAAAAAAAAAGTTAAGGCTTTTTCTGAAAAGTAACGATTGATATATACAATTAGATGAACTGAAGTAGGAATAAAACGACTTAAATCCAACCTTAATGTAAATGAATGGAAAGACCTAATTGAGCTAAAAAATGATTTAAACCTCACCATTAAAGAAGCCGACAAAGGAAGTGCGGTGGTGGTGATGGACACAGAGTACTACAAAAAGTTAATACTATCCATGTTGGAAAATAATATTTACTATGAGATGATAGTACAATACAACCCACAGAAGACTCTTAAAAATTTATCCTCCTTACTTCAAGTACATAGAAAGGGTCTAACTAAACATGAAATTGACTATTTATCCAATTTTAAATACAGACCTAGTCTATTCTACGGATTACCTAAGATACACAAGAATCCACATATTTGTAAAACTTGCAAAGTTTCTCCAAGCCTCTGCATTAATATTCCTCCCCCTACTGACCTCAAACTGAGACCCACCATTGCTGGCCCTGCTTGTGAAACCCACCGTTTGAACAACTTCCTCGACATCTTACTCAAAGCATTTCTAAAATATGTGAAAAGCTTCATCAGGGATGACTTAGATATGCTAAACCACCTCCCGAAGAGAATAAGTGAAGGAACCCTGTTAGTATCATTCGATGTGGTGAATTTGTACACCAATATCCCACACGACTATGGTATAGAAGCGATCACCTTCTGACTAGAAAAATACCCACAAGAGATCCCAGGGCGCACCAACCACAGATTCATAATCGCAGCACTCAAATTCATCCTACTGAACAACTATTTCATGTTCGATACAGCTTACTATCGACAAAAATGTGGAATTGCAATGGGAACCCGAGCTGCGCCAGTGATTGCGAACCTTGTAATGGGTTACCTAGAGCTTAATATATATCATTCATCATTTCAAAAATATGGCAACTCTTTTCATAGCTATCTAAAGGAGAACTGGAAGAAGTATTTGGACGATTGCTTTATACTTTAGAAAGACAGCTTGGACAAACTCCTCGATTTCAAAATAATGCTTAACAATATTAATAGCAACATACAATTCACTATGGAACACAGCGGTAAATAACTCCCTTTTCTTGACATCCTAATTAAAATAGTTAATAACCACATAGAAACAGACATCTTCTATAAACCCACAGATTCTAAACAATACCTATTATTCAACTCATGCCACCCCAAACACATAAAAATTAATATAACTTATAATCTAGCGAAAAGAATCTGTACCATAGTTTCAGACTCCTACACTCTTGAACGAAGACTCCTTGAACTCAGATCAATATTACTCAAAAGACATTACCCAATATCTTTAATAAATGATGGAATCAAATGAGCTAAGGAAATAGACATACAAACATTAAGGGAAGTTAACCGAAATACTAAACCAGACTTAAAAATACTCCCATACATGTCCACACATAACCCTAGAAACAACGAAGCCTTTAACGTTATCATCCAAAATCTTCCCATCCTCACAAGAGATAAAACAATGAACAAAATTTTAGACTCACACAAAATTATCAAAAGTAAAATACAATCTAAATCACCTAAAAAAATATTAACCAGCGCAAGACTGTATCCATAAACAACAGAAGCAAAAGTAAAAAAATGTGGTCGACCTAACTGTGGTACTTGCCACCATCTTTTGGAGGGTTCGGAGTTCCACTTTAAACAAGGTGAAATATTTAAGATTAAATCAAATTTCACCTGTGCCTCGGAAAATCTAATCTATGCCGTTACATGCTTAGGGTGTAGTAATAACTATATTGGCCAAACAGGTATATCGCTCCGTAGAAGAACTACTCTCCACAAAGAACACATCTATCACCCACATTACAGACAGATACAGGTCAGTGGACACTTAGAAAGGTGTGCGAGGAATCTTAATCCTAATTTCCTAATTTTTCCCAACACAACAAAGAATGATAGAACACTACTAATCTTCCATTTAATAATCTTCCATACATCCCATATACCATTCACATTACAAATCCAGATCTACCCTAAATTGCACCAAATCCAGAACTACTTAACCTCCCTGACACATAATCTTTTTACTAAGGGACTAATAGACTTGACACCGTTCAGAATTCGGTGTACACTCAAAGCAATGACCAGTAATATCACAAAACCGGTATGCTTTTAAATCTCTTTAACAACTCACAATAATGACTTTTATTACCTTTATTCCTACCTCAGTTCATCTAATTGTATATATGTATCGTTACTTTTCATAAAAAGCCTTAACTTTTTTTTGATTTCCAATGTGCATCTTCGCTTATATATATATATATATATATATATATATATATATATATATATATATATATATATATATATATAATTGCTAAAGAGGACAACAAACGTTAAGGCAAGGCAAACATTTCAAGTCATATACATTATTATTATTGGAAAAAATTCATAGCCTTGCAGCTGTTTCTGGGATATCCCAGAGTATGGGATATTCCGTCATCAGAGACAAATAGGCAAAACGAGAAGGGTATAAATTAATGAAATGACGACAAGAGGACAGGAGTAAAGGAATAAGGAGATGAAGAGAGAGAAGAAAAAAGAAGCATAAAAGTTTACAGTTCAACTTCTCGATGTTGTAGAAATAAGTGCATAAGTCCTTAGGTGCAATCCTGCGTAGATCCATGTGGGTTAAAGTCCTGATATTGTAAACGTCCCTAGTAATCCGTTACAGCACTTACCTAGCGTACCTAATCATTTAGGTCACGTGTAAACTAAACCCCCATACCTTGTGTGTATATATACATATATATATATATATATACACACACATATATATATATATATATATATATATATATATATATATATATATATATATATATATTATAAAAATATATATATAAGCATATTATTGTTTACAGTAATATCAAGTGGCAAATCATACATAAAACATACCACAAGATATTACCGTATGCTATTACCTAATAATGATTATATATATAATTATATATATATATATATATATATATATATATATATATATATATATATATATATATATATATATATATATATATATATGCGGTGCATCAGCATGGCCGCAGCTCTGAGCTGAAACTATAAAAAAAATGCATTTAAAACCTTGTAGATATTAGCTTTTATAAATTTCAAATGCGAAACAGTTTTGAAAGTTTTTCTGAATTATGTAGGAAGGTGAAAGAAATATGAAATTATGACGGTAACTAAGCCAGTTGTTCACAATGGCTATAACGAAGTTCACATACAAAACTTCTGAATTAATCCTTAACACAATACACATAAAGGATGGTGAAAGTATGTAATGAGCTAATGAGGAATATGGGAAGGATGATGGTGCATCTATGAGAGAAGGTGAAAACGTTGTTGTTGTTGTTGTTGTTGTTGTTGTTGTTGTTGCAGCTGCTGCTGCTGCTGTTAATGATGATGATGATGATGATGACAACGACAATGATACCAAAGAAAAGATGGATAAGAAGACTAGGAAGAACAAGAAAGAGAACAAAGAAAAGAAGACAAGAAGGCATTAAGAACAACAATAGACACCAATGTTATGTACGGTCGAGGTATATTTGCATGTTTGCATGTTTGGATGATTGCATGTCTAGATTCACACACGCACACTCGACGAGTATTCAGCTAATACGTCACGAAAACAGCAAATGTTAACATTGTACAATAATGAAGTTCATTTGGGTACATAGTGATTGGTCTGTATGTGTGAAAGAATGTGGGGATTGTATACGTGTGTGTGTCTGCAAAGATGTGTGCGTAATGAGATTCATAGTTTCACCAACACCACTATCTAATTTCGTCATCAATCTCCCATCTATTACATTAGTATTTATGCTCATGATCACCCGCTATTAAACTCACTACTACTACTACTACTACTACTACTACTACTACTACTACTACTACTACTACTACTACTACTACTACCACCATCATATACTCTTTGTGTGCGATTTGGGTTCGAGACATGTAGAAACTAATTTCTTGATAATTGTGTTGCAAATAAACTTAATATGCGTGGAATTTGAAAACTCCAATATTTCGTACCTGCATGAACAAGTACCTATGCAGACTTTATATTACTGCTCAATATGTTCTACAATGTTTTGAAATGACTGGAAAATTCGAGGACTTCAGTTAGTGTGTCTGGACTAATTCACTGAATAGAACCCACTCCTCTGCAATTATTCACGGCAAGCTTATGAAACTTCTGTTGACATACCAATACCGATGCTTATACCACTCGGTGATATTTATTTATATATAGATTAATGAACTGGTCATATCAACGATCAAAGTTTTCTTTTCACTTTGGCCAGTAATGATAGCAATAGTCAAACTACCAACATCTCAGCTACAAGTTTTGTACACTTTCGAATAACCTGTTCTTCATACAGATGAGTGAATGACACTAAAGTAATACTATTAATTATTTTAGCAACAAAAAATCAGGATTATTGTTGCTTTACATATTGGATGAATAACTGTAGATATGGCTTAGTGGTTAAGAGGTTTGCTTTGCAGTTATTAGTTTCCCAGTTTGATTCCAGAGCAAGCGTTGCTTCATTAGCTTCGGCTTGATTAATACACTATTAGTAGAAGTTGTTTGATAGAAACACACACACACATATACATATAAATGTATATATCAAGAAAGCAATGAACACAAATCGGAAGAAGACAACACAGGAAGGACAAGGTTTAATAAATAATGTTTAATCTTAACGTTTAAAGAAGGAAAAGAGTCTTGAAGTTTTGGATGCTTTTCCTTCATCAAAAGAAAATACAAAAGAAAATGGACTGGAGAAGGGTGGAAAAGAAAAATATATTGGAGAAAAAATCGTGCGAAGGTGGATAAGGACCAAGTATATATATATATATATATATATATATATATATATATATATATATATATATATATATATATATATATATATATATATATATATATATATATATAGATATGCAGGGCAGGGAATCGTCAATTAGGAATAAAATTAATAATTAACAATTTTGCCGGGTAGCTCAGTATGAAAAAACCTTTTTCGGTAAAAAACATTTATAATCATAAATATATAGGGATTGACAGTAACCTGCTTCTCCAACATACTGAGAATTCAGAAATAGCAGTCAAAGAACTACTGATTTCAAAACTACAAATTATTACTCCAGATCTGGAGTATATATATATATAAATATATATATATATATATATATATATATATATATATATATACATATATATATATATATATATATATATATATATATATATATATATATATATATATATATATATATATATATATACATATACATATATATATATATATATATATATATATATATATATGGTCATATATGTATGTATATGACCATATATGACCATATATATGTATGGTCATATTGCCAGTTTAGCCAATATATATATATATATATATATATATATATATATATATATATATATTGGCTAAACTGGCAATATGACCATACATATATATGGTCATATGGTCATATACATACATATATGACCATACATATATATATATATATATATATATATATATATATACATAATCAAAATAAGCAACAGGATATCAAGAGATGATGCAGTACGACCGTTTCGAGCCGCTTGAAACGGTCGTACTGCATTACCTCTTGATATCCTGTTGCTTATTTTGATTTTATTCATCTAACTTTGAATTGTACGGATAATATCGCACTGACTTGGTGTTTCAACTTAAGTATCTAATTCAACTGAATTTCAACATATATATATATATATATATATATATATATATATATATATATATATATATATAAATCAAACGATAAGCAACACGGATTTCAAAAGTGATTGCAGTACGCACGTTTCATGCTACTTCAATTTATTTAAGTAATGTAAGCATTACCTTAAATGCAATATGAAGAGCAATCTTCAGCTGCACGAAAAATGCAGAAAAAAGACATATTACAAATGTGGCAACATATTAAAACCAAGTGGGAGAGAGCATACATAAAATCCAAATGTGAGGAAGAATATATAAGTCCATCTTGACATAGCAGGGTCTATCAGGCTAGTAATTGATTCTAGACAAAAGTTTTAACTGTCTCAGAATTCTATTGTTTCTTATCTAGTGGTGATAGCAAAGGGACAATTACTTCTAAAGAGAGGGAAGGTGTAAGCAGTATGCATGGACAAGGCTATAAAAGTATTAGAATCTAGAGGTTTCACTGGTCATAGTAGTATCAGGTCATTTTATTACTATCAAAATGTTGAGGAATTAATGTTGAGGAATTATAGCCCTAGGTATATGGGTCAAATAGGTTTTTTACTTTTAGTCTGAATAGAGTAACAGTATAGTGGTACAGACAACAACAGAACTCTAACTAATGTTTACACAATAAGAGGTATGTTAATAAAATAAAATGAGATGTAATTATCTTCCACAAAAATCATGAAATAATGTCAATATTGAATTCAGGGGCTCTGGATAGGGTGTAAAATTTAAGGATATTAAGTATATTAAGTATATAGTGATCATGAACACTATTTTGAATTATCTTTAAAAAAACTTATTAGCTGACGATAAGATAATGATACTATTTAGGAGACACATAGGTAAGCCTTATTTATATAAATCCGTGTTGCTTATTTGTTTGATTTTAATCACCCATCCTTTTGGGATGCGATATTCGGGTGCCTTCGCATAAGTACCATATTCAAGCCTTGAATCTATCTATCTATATATATATATATATATATCTTTGGAGAGAAAATTTTTTATCAAAGTGTTAAGATTGAGAGAAGAAGCTTTTTAGAAAGTCGAAAGGCACTAACCTTTGGGAAGAGATTTCACAAAATGTGTGTGGCTTTTGCTTTTATAGATGTGTAAGCGCTTTCAGTTCTTAAAGTTTTCAAGCACGTGTTATTACATACATATAATACGTGCTTGAAAACGTTAAGAACTGAAAGCGCGTGCACATCTATAAAAGCAAAAGCCACACACATTTTGTGAAATCTCTTCCCAAAGGTTGGTGTCTTTTGACTTTCTAAAAAGGTCCTTTTCTCAATCTTAACTCTTTGGGAAAAAATCTTCCTTACTCCAACCACCTTTCTTACCCTCTGTACCTCTTTCCAAAACATTTTTTTATTTCTTACAAAATGTTCACTCAACTTTTTCCCGAACCTTTCACTCGTCTCCCATTTCGCCATCCTCACTACTCTCTTTACTCTTCTCTTCACTTCTCTGTAGCAATTATAAGCCTCTCAACCCCCCTTCTCCATCCCACTCTTCAAAAGCCCTTTTCTTCTCTGCCACCGCATCCCTTACGTGCTCATTCCACCACTCACTACCTGTCCTCCCACCAATTCCAACCACTCGTGTACCACATACCTCAGAGGCACATCTCAATACTACCTCTCTAAAAGCCTCCCACTCCTCATCCACATCTACCTCCCATTTCTTAACTTATTCATACTCACCTCTCAGTTTCTCTACATACGCCTGCTCTTTCTCTCTCCTATTGAGTTCACTCACCTTTACAACTTCTCTCTTCCCTGTCACTCGTCTAGCATTCCATTTTGAGCATACCTTCAACTTACCCTGTACTAAGAAGTGATGTGACACTCCTCCACCTTCACCTCTCATTACATGCACATCTACCAACCTTCCTACCACTCTCTTATCAATTAATATATAGTCCATCAAGGCCCTGTCCACTACTGTCCCTCTCTCCACCCTCCACTACGTGAACTTATTTTTCTCCCTCTTTTTGAAAAGACTATTCCCCACCACCAACTCCTGCTCCATACACATTTCCAACAACCATCTTCCATTCTCATTCTGACCAGGAACTCCATATTTTCCTACTACATTTTCTACTTCCTCATTTTCCACTCGCGCATTCAAATTACCTTATAGCCACTTTCCCCGCCCTATCCACATAGCCATTTTTTCCCACCCTATCCACACACTCTGTCAGTTCCCTCCAGAACCCCTCTACTTCTTCCTCACTCTTGTCACTTCCTGGACCATATACACTAAAAAAGCACCCATATCTCTCTTTCCCACCTCATCTTAACCCACATTAACTATGAAGACACTTCCCTCCACTCCACCGCGTTCTTCTTCACAAGCTTACTCACTATCAATGCCACTCCCTCACGAGCCCTGCCCCTCCTACTCCCGACACACGTCCAGTCACATCACCAAACTGGTACTCCCCTTTACCTTTTATCTTAGTTTCGCTCAGTGCCAGCACATCCATCCTTCTTATCATCAAGCTCCATATCTCCCGCCTCTTTACCTCACTTGTACTACACCCACGCACATTCCATACCCTAGTACTTGGGTGAGATTAGGTGTTAACCTTCTCCCACCCCTTGTCGTTTTTTTGTTGTCCTTTTAGGCATATGAAATTACTAGGGGGAGTGGATTCCCAGTCCCTTTGCTCCCACCCCTTTTAGTCGCCTCTTACGCCACGCAGGGAATACGGCGACTGCATCTACTCCCCCCGCCCCAGTCGCGGGGGGGGGGGGATTTGCTAGTTAACCCATAGCTGGGACCCTTATAGGTGCTACCACTCCAGCCCAGAGTATACCTAGTGGCTAGAGGTGGTTCCACAATCCTCAAACCAGATGTAGTTTATAGTCATACTCAAAACTATAACCAGAATGGCAATAACAAAACAAGCGTTGAAACCGTGTTCAATTATGAAGTGAATTAGCTTATACGAAGAATTGAAACTGAAATTTCTCTTGCTCAACGGCAGTGCGTGACAACAGCAATACCAGCAATAACGTCAACAATAGTAGTAACTACAAAAAAGTGCTCAGCGTTGGAATGTAATTCAAGATGGATTAAAGACGGATTAAGAGTTAATCCTTGCTGCAGGTGGTGGGATATTTAGGTCAAAATTAACAGTGGGTTTTTGCGGGAGATTTAGGTCAGTTATTTTCTTACATCTTTGTTAATAGTGTTAACGTGTTGGTACTGGTGGTGGCAAATGTAAGTATAGTGGTTGTGGAGTTAGTGCGGAATGTTTGAAGTGTTAGTGATGGTAGTGCTGGGAACTCTCAAGGTAGTAGGGATATTAGTATTGGTGCCGTTGGTGGCGGAATCAGTAGCACGAAGGTAGTAGTAGTAGTAGTAGTTGTTGTTGTTGTTGTGGTTGTTGTCGTTGCTGTTGTTGTTAAAGAATGATGTCGCCGTTCGCGTTCGTTCTTATTGTTATATTTGTAGTTATTGAGGCACCATAGAAGGTTAGAAATATTCTTTTCTACTCTAGGCACAAGGCCCGAACTTTTTGGGGAGTGGGGCCAGTTGATTAGATCGACCCAGTACGCAGCTGGTACTTAATTTATTGACCCCGAAAGGATGAAAGGCAAAGTCGACCTCGGCGAAATTTAAACTCAGACAGACGAAATACCAATTTCTTTATTGCCCACAAGGGGCTAAACATAGAGAGGAAAAACAAGGACATACAAAGGGATTAAGTCGATTACATCGACCCCAGTGCTTAACTGGTACTTAATTTATCGACCCCGAAAGGATGAAAGGTAAAGTCGACCTCGGCGGAATTTAAACTCAGAACGTAACGGCAGACGAAATACCGCTAAGTATTTCGCCCGGCATGCTAACGCTTCTGCCAGCTCGACGCCTTGATGGTCAGAAATATTAACATTGGTGTTGTCACATGTTATCGGAATCATCATTTTTTTCTGTCGTTAATATTGTAGCGGTGGTGGTGGTGTGGTGGTGGTGATATCGTGATTCTTGTAGGTAGTGGTTTTCTTTTTAATTGTTGATACTCTCAATATTATTGCTTCTGTTATTGTACCTATATGGTGTTATTATAACCATCATGCTCAATGAACATCTTAACGATCATTAAAATTATTTGACCAGGATGCGAAGCCACTTTCTTAACGTCCTCAGTTCGCTACATTTGAATATAATAGCTACTAGCAAAACTAATATTTTCTAAATGCTGTCTTCCAGCAACTATGAGGTGAGCGCACCTTTTAATTCGATCGGAGTAGAGTGCATAAACATGGTTTCTTGAAACTGAGAGCTTCGTTCCCAGTGGGAAAAACCTATTGAAAACTGATAAGTTATATCAAAGAAATGGAGACAGAAAACAATAAATTAGAGTGGGAGCTAGACAACAGAGTGGGAGCTAGACAACATAGTGGGAGCTAGACAACAGAGTGGGAGCTAGACAACAGAGTGGGAGCTAGACAAAGAAGCGATTTAATAAAACATTCTGCTTGACGTCTTAACGTTAATAATGACACCACGATGCGAAACCCGGAGGTTTCTTGTTAGAATTAGTTCTAACAAGAGCGTACATTTAGAACGTTTGAAAGAATGGCGTTCAACAGTTTTGTTTAGTAGAGACAGGATGTGTGTTGTTCGATTTCAAGTATGTGTGCATTCTCTAGCAGAACTTTGTCCAAAAGCCTTTCTGTGTGAGATCTTCTGAAGGAGCTTCTGGTACAGAACACATGGAAGGAATGATATGTGGTAGATGGAAACTATTTGGAAGCCTGCCGGAAAGACCGTTCTTGCTCTTGTGTTGTAGTGCTAATTTGTCACCTATTATATAGCCACCACTAGCTCTTGGATACCTTTTGCGGGGCACATTTCGTTGCAAGTATTTGGGCCAGGGATCTGGTCTGAGAAAAAATTCTTTCACCAGTCTAAGAGGCCCTTGAATGTGTCTTGGGTGATACCCTTCTTTCTCTGTCTAAGCCATCGTAAAGAAAAAAGAAACCCCCATAGAAAGGAATTTAGGAAGATGAGACCTATCTGTAGAGCGCACAGCTTGAGGACGATAAATGTTAACACCTGTCAACTTGTTTAGCTAGAGCAAACGAAAGATTTTGAGTGATTGAGTGTGCGTGACGATGAGCAGATGGAAAGGAAGTCTGGAAAGTGTGCAGTGTTCAATCAAAAGGAAAACGAAAGTTAAAGTGGTGATTTTATCAATGATACAAAAATTCTATAAAGTTATTGGAAGTGACATTCTTAGAACAAATTGTAATTTGAAAGCAAGGTTATAACGAAGGGATGGAAACAACTTTCTTGAAGACGATCTTGCAAATTTTGTGACAGTGGGGCAGTGATACTTCGTGTTGCGAGTTATGCTTGTCATGTGTATAGCTGCAGCACACCTGTGACTGATCTATTTGTTGCTTTGGAAACTATTTTGTCCTACTTGTATGAGATATATGAAAGGACATACCTAGAAGGAACATATCAATCATGTTCTTCTCAATCTATAAGGAGAAAGAACACATTCATTACCAAAAGTGGAACTAGCGGAACTCTGGGCAGACCTGAATTAGAACAGGATTGACTGAACCGGAATGGTGCGTGATAGGGTGAAACCTGGATTAGTCCGAGATAAAGTTCTCTCTCGAGAAGAAGTATCATCACCCGATTTAATGTTGAGCTTGGAGGAGAGAAATGTCCTTATTATTTTGTATTGGTGTGTTACTCATGGACATAAATAGGTGAAAAAATTCACTAGATGGGGATGTTAGTTGGTGTTGATTGTTAGTGATTATTTATATATACTTTTTTTGCATTGTTAGTTGTGTTGTTTTGATAGTTCTACTTCTATTAACGGTGTCCATAGCGAGCCGTCTTAGTGTCATATTCCCCTGGACAAATCAATGCACTGCGCTCTATTGTATTATTTATTGACGGCAAACCACAGCATTATAAGTGAGAATCGAGCTCCTTGACTCGTGAAGCCCTTCCTCCGGGCAATTGCCCTGTATGCTAATGCGGTAAGACGGTCCTGGTCCACTGACGTTGTTTAAAGACTGCAAACCAGCAGAAGTGTTAGAATCTCGGGGAAAATGCCATCTTGTATTTCAGCGCTGGTAATTTTTCGAGTGCTTTAAGTTCTACCTCCGAGATCAACTTTAGGGTTAATGAAATAAAGTACATGTTAAGAACTGGACTCTATGTAACCGACAAACTTATTCCCAACAAAATTGCTGGCTTTGTTCCTAAACTAGTAACAATTGTTTTTATTATTGTTGTTATTCTTGATGCTGTAGTTGTGTTAACATTGTTACTATTTGCTTGCTAGTATTATTTCTGCTATTGTTGATGTTTAGTATGCCAACCGCTTCTAGTGTCAATATTGTTGCTGTTGCTTTTGTTATAGTTGTCGATGTTTCTGTTGCTGTTTTATTTGTTGCTATTACCACAGCTGTTGTTTCTGTTGTTGGTGCCGTTAAACCCAGCAGATTAACTCAGATTAAACTCAGCATCTGCTCTGGATATGTTTTTTCCTATTGTTGTTATCGTTGTTACTGTTGTCTTTGTTCATAGTTTACTGTTTGTATGTATGTGTGTGAGTGTATGCATGCGTGCGTGCGTGTGTGCGAGCGTACGTTTGTGCGTGCATGAAAGTGTATTAATATTGTTTCCAATGTTGTAGCGTTACTGTGTTTCTGTTACTAAATTTTCCGTGCTTACATGCATACCATTAAAAAGTGTAAAGCGGATAAGAAGTTCACATCAACAGCATCTTATGCGAAATTACTTTAAATTGTAAGAAGAAATTAACAACTCTGAAGCAAGAACTCGTTGATAAACAATAAAAAATTCCGTTATCAAAACGAAAACAAACAAAAAATACGAGCCAGTATTAACGACAAGCTGTATACAAAAAGATGAAGAGAGAAGATTATATGTCATTTTGATATAAGATCTGGAATGAAAGGAAAGATTTTAATCAGAATGCAACATGGTTAGGTACAATCAAGCAAAAATACTGTACCAATATCATCTGTAAAAGATGTGTGAGCAACACAGAAACCTTCGCCAAATCTGTGGGAAAAGCAACTTCAAAAAGCACCAGAAAGGTACCTTTCCAAAGTTGGTTACTGGTACCAGCTGTTGACTTTCCACAGAAAGTTATTGCTATATTGACATTTCAAAGAACTATTGAAGGTCAAGCTAACATACCACACTGGTTTAACATAGCACGAACAAATCTTGTAAACAAAAATGAAATCACCGACTTGGCAAAAAGACTATAGCCTACAAATTGTACACAGGAATTTTATGCGATTTCTCCATAAAGACAGGTCATACTATATAAACAAAAAGATCAGATACGATTGTAGAGGAGAAAAAAGTGTAAAATCACAGACTTTGCAATATTATATAATAATAGAGTGGATATAAAAGAAACATTAGGACCCAGTTAGATAAAGAGATTGTGGAAGGCAACTGTTCCTGTGATAATTAGTGCATTTGGCACAACATCTTAACTGCTTCCCAAGAGGCTAAATGATGTTGGAATTGAGACATAAATTGTCGACCTGCAGGAAAGTATTATTGTGCATTTTCCAAGAATCCTAAGAAAGAAATCTTGACATCTGAGAAATCTTATTACCAACAAACTTCAAAATAACATCCCTACTAACTAAGTCAGCACGTAATAGTTTATGAGAAACAACATTGACGACGATGACGATGTATCCGTATTCCAGTGCCTTTGACATCTATTTCGGTAGAGCTGAATACGAATATGAATACAACAACAGTAACATACGCGCACATACATACTCATACCTTGTCGAAGGAAAGTGTTTCGAATGGTGGTAAGACTCCGTTCTTGATGCGACACCTTAGGAAGCAGTTAGGGTGTTATGCGAAACAATATTTTAAAAGCAATCTGAAGTCCGAGGATGGACTCATCTCCCATGAAGCTAAACCTTCCGCTATGAAAGTGGCATGAACAGCCCCTCCTCCCCAAAAAAACGTTTGAA
>NC_142940.1:27229743-27232243 GCF_046866305.1 Octopus bimaculoides
TTCTAAATTACATAACGAACAATATCTCCTACCCTTGTCGTACGGGAACGATCTCCCGATGACCGACCATTCTAACGAATATTGCTTTTTTTGTTCTTTCAGTTCCCAAATGAATTTACTAAGACTAGTGCTTGCTATTTTACTTCTATCTCTAAAGGTACTATAATGATTAGATAATCTTTTACAGATTTGTCTCGAAGTACACCCCAGGTATCGGCTAACATCTGTCTGAGTCCTTACCTTACATTGATAAACTACATTTCTAACTCTCGCATTAGGGCCTTCAAACTTCAATCCTCTGGGGTTGACCTCTGTTACTGTAATCATATTCCGATTATTATTACTATTATTATTATTATTATTATTAATATTGTTATTATTATTATTATTATCATTCATATCAGGGTTCATATCGCTATCCACCCCTATTCCTTTTGATTTAAGTATTTTAAAATTATGAGCTGCAATTATTTAGGCTAAGTTCATAGCGTTTGAAAAACCAAATCTAATGGTATGTGTATTAATAATTTTACCATAGTGTGAATTCTTTGGGAAATGTCTGTTTATCACCTCTCTAAACTGTGCAATCAAGTTAGATTTAACATTCCTGCCAAAAGGGACTATGAACCAAACATTATCATCTTTTGTATTATCACAGTCACTAGTATAATTCTTAAAAAATTTTAAATTACCTATGTTACGTTTGTGGATATTCCTGGATTTATCTTCCTTATTTCCACTAAGTTTATTCTTATACCTATTATTCTTAACTGTCTTAACGTTGTTACTATCAGTTTCAATATAATAAACCTTCTCTTTGTATCCTGCCCTATTTAATGCCGAATTATAGAATTGAGCTTCATTATCAAAAATCTTATCATTAGCAGATAATCTGGAGAGTCTTAATGAAATATTTAAAACTAAATTATCAATAATTTTTCTAGGATGGTTACTCCATTTATTTATATATTTTAGGTTAGTTAAAGGTTTATGATATGGTCTATATGTCTCATTTTTAATATCTAATGTCACATCCAAGAAATTTGCTACAGAAATATCGTCCTCATAGATGATGTTCATCCCCATTCTACGAAAAAAATCTAGCCAATCTACCCTTAATCCTCTGTAGTTGTTGGTTGGAGCTATTCCTAATATATAGAAGACAGTCATCCCTATATAGACCCCCTTAATCATAGGAAATTGATCATTCAATTCATAAAGAATAAAGGAACCCACCATATCAGCTATTTGTGCTGAGTCAGAGCTCCCCATGGGGACATCGAAAGCATCTGGTGTATCCTTACGTATCCATACTTTATCATTAAAACTAACAAAAGATTTTCTAGCAGCTGATATCACTTTAAATTCTTCTCTAGTAAGCTCAACCTTCTTGTGAAAAAACCACAGTGCCTTATTCAATATGATCAGGTTAATGGATGCATAAAAATTAGCTACATCAAATTGAATGAATTTAGTATTTTTCTTGTCCTCAATAGAATTAAACCGTCTGATGACTTGGTCTGTACTTGACCATAAATTTAACTTCAACTTATCAACTATTGTAGTTATGTACTTATTAATAATATTTTTACTTAGTATCCCTATGTCTGATTTTGTTGGGCAGATAAGTCTTAAGGATGGTTGTGTCCAAAAATTCACTTTGTGATCTTTAAGAATGAATCTCGGTTCTTTTGGTATCAAAGGTTCCGTCCTATCTGTTAGGTTGTATTTTTCCATTATCTCTTTGGTTTCCATATTTGCCTTCTTAAGTGTATTTTTATTTGTTACCTTATAACTCTTTTCAATTTCTTTTTTCAGTAAATCTTTGTAGTAAATCTTTGTAGTAATCTTTGTAGTATTGTCTGGTTAATTTATAAATGTTTCCTGTTTTGTCTGATTTTACCAGAATCCTGTCAGTGTTCCTTATTTCCTTAGTGATTCCTTCTAGATGTCTTAAGTGCTGGTTCATGTTTGATGATTTATCAAAAATAATATTCTTGACTACAGACCAAATGTCTTCTTCAAATTTGTCTAATTTGTGGTTATATGGTGGATTCCTTCTAGACTTAAACAATCTCCTGTATCTTGATTCATCAAAGCAACTTAAATCGTCCAAAGGACGGGTGCATTTGCTAGGATAAATATATATATATATATATATATATATATATATATATATATATATATATATATATATGTGTGTGTGTGTGTGTGTGTGTGTGTGTATGTGTGTGTGTGTGAGAGAGAGAGAGAGAGAGAGAGAGAGAGTGTGTGTGTGTGTGTGTGTGTACATATATCTATTATACATTTATGTACGTTTGTATATGTGTGCGTGTGTATACATGTATATGTATATATATTTCTTTATACACGTGCATATATATTTCTATATACACGTGTATATATATATGCATATATACATGTGCGTGTTTCCCTTTCTCTTTTACATACACAGCACAAACTCATAGACACACACATATGCACACACACACATGTATTT
>NC_142940.1:27237243-27244743 GCF_046866305.1 Octopus bimaculoides
ATGGTGGTGTGTTTATGTCCCCGTAACTTAGTGGTTCGGCAAAAGAGATCGATAGAATAAGTACTAAGCTTACAAAGAATAAGTCCTGGAGTCGATTTGCTCGACTAAAGGCGGTGCTCCAGCATGGCCGCAGTCAAATGATTGAAACAATTTCACTGACAAGGAAAAAGAGTATATATGCAACTCTGTTATCAAAGAGAGCAATTTTTACGGATTGCCTAAAATCCACAAAAGCTCCGAAATACAAAATGCCATAAATAAGCAGAAGAACGAATACATAAAATTACTAAGACCTGCTGACCTCAAACTAAGGCCAATAGTTGCTGGACCTCAAGCTCCAACACAACAGCTAAGTCATTTTCTAGATATAGTCTTAAAACCTTTGTGCCCATTAATACCTAGCTATGTACGGGATGGCATAGATTTCATCCAACACATTCCCCCCACTGTTGCAGAAGGTACTATACTAGCAAGTTTTGATGTTACTAATCTCTATACGAATATACCTCACAGTTTAGGCCTAGAAGCAATCAAACACTGGGTTGAAAAACATAGAGAACGGATAAATGATCGCTTCAAAACTGACTTCATCACCAAGGCCACACGTCTAGTGCTAGAGGAAAATACTTTTAAATTCGACAACAAAACATATCGGCAGGTAAAGGGCACGGCTATGGGTACGCGATTTGCGCCCTCATATGCAAACTTAGTTATGGGATACTTAGAAGGAAAGCTCTATGAGGAAGTGGAAAAAACCTTTGACCAAGAATACAAACAACATATCATTAAGAAATGGAAACGCTTCCTAGATGATTGCTTCATTTTTTGGGAAAAATCGACTGAAGATCTAAATGTATTTAACAATATACTAAACGCACTTCACCCTTCCATCGAATTCACAACAGAATCCAGTTGCAATGAACTACCATTCCTGGATATCCACATAAAAATACAAAACTGCACAGTCACAACAGACATATTTTACAAAAAAACCGATACACACCAATATTTAAACTTCTATTCTTGTCACCCATCACACATCAAAAGAAACATCCCATACAGCATGGCCAGACGCATCTGTGCTATAGTAAGTGACCCTAAAACGCGTGAAACCAGACTCAACGAACTGAAAGGCTTCCTTACTATACAAAAATACCCCTTAGGCCTAATTAATGAAGGAATTAAAAAGGCGATGGAACTGAATATCACCCAACTACGGACACCAAAGGAAAAAGTTAATGAAAACACGATTCCGTTCATTAACACATACAGTCCTGGAATAACTAACATATTCCACGTCATAAAATCGAACTTGCTTATACTCCTTCAAAGCCCCAAGAAGAAAACTCTGATTGAAAAAAACACCTTACGGAATAGCAGACGCCAACCAAAAAACCTTAAAAAACACCTCACAAGGGCAGAATTCAGATCAGAGACTAAACCAGAATTCATAGTAAAAGAATGTGGTAACAGGAGATGTGGAACGTGTAACAATACCAACAACTACAAATACATAGAAAGTGGTTCCCACATAAAATTCAAGAACGCATCTATTTTTAAAATAAATGCAGATATGAACTGCAAAACACAAAATCTCATATACTGCATCACCTGTCCAAACTGTAAAGAATATTACATTGGCGAAACGAATAACTCACTTTGTCAACGTGCAAGAATTCACAGGCAACATATCCGACAAGAAGAATTAAGAATGATTCCATTAAGTAAACATCTGGAAATATGCGGAGACGGAAAGTTCAAAATCTTTCCCTTTTATAAATGTACACGGGACGATCCACAATACCGAAAGGCAATGGAACTACTCTTCATAAAAAAATTTTCCCCAAAGTTAAATGTTTGAAAGAGAAAAAAGAAAAACAAGGAATACGTTTTGTATGTATATATATGTATATATGTTTGATATGATATATATAGTTATTTTTACTAAATTGATTTTACTAATTCGATTTTTCAAATTTACAAAGATTATACTAATATACTCTCATGCAGAACTACACCTTACAAAAAATAAATAAATAAATGAATGTATGACAGGAATATATTCTAAAAGGACCCAAAGTCTATAAAAAGAAAGGACAAAGAATATAAAATGAAAGAACTAAAAGCAAAAGAAAAAACAGGAAGACATTTTTTGTTTTCTTTATATTTTCTATTCATTATTCTCTATTTTTTCTTTCTTCTTCCTTTCTTCTTTTCTTCCTCCTTCTTCTACCATCCCTCAAATCTGTCTCAAAACAATACAGTAAGTAGTAAACAGACTTTTAACCTTTTTTTTGACACTCCTTAAAAAGACCAATTCAATACAATGGCCCTTCTCTCTCTCTTTTACCACATCCATCTCTCTATCTGTCTGACTATCAGTCTATCTATCTATCTCTCTATCTGCCTATCTATCTATCTATTTGCTTATACATCTTCCATTGTCTCCAAAGCCTCACCCCCCAAAAAACAAAAAAAAAAACAAAACAATGTTCTGTTATAAACAAAACCCCCCAAAACACCTGTTTTTATATAAATAAGCTAGATCTCTGTATTTTCACAGTTATATTTGACAAGTTCGAAAGACGAACGAAAGGGCTACTATATGTATAAAATAAATGAAAGAAGTTATTCCAAAATTCTGACGACTTTTTTTTTTCAATATTTACTTCTGTACATCATACCTAACACTCTACACACACACACACATATAAATATATATATATATATATATATATATATATATATATATATATATATATATATATATATATATATATCTTTCTCTCTCTCTTCCTCTTTCTCTCTCTCTCTTCCTCTTTCTCTCTCTCTCTTCCTCTTTCTCTCTCTCTTTCTCTCTCTCTTCCTCTTTCTCTCTCTCTATATATATACATATATGTATGTATATAGGGTCATCTCATAAATCATGTGTTTTTTATATACTTCTTTTATTGTTCAAAATTAAGATAACAATTCTTTTTTTAAAATCTAAAATATACTCTCCTTCATTTTCTACAATGCTCTTCCATCTGGTAGACTTGCCAGGATCCTCTTCCAAAATTCACTTGTCTGCAGAATTCATATTTTTTCCGTCCAAATGATTTGGAAGACTGCATGACAATCAGCTGGGGCAATGTCCGCGAATATGGTGGATGGGGCATCGTTTCCCATTCGAGCTGCTCCAGCCTTTCGAATGTCATCCTCACCGTATGTGATTGAGCATTATCCTGATGGAAGAACACCTTTCGTCTGACTTAAGCGCTCTCAAGCTGCTCGCAGTAGGTCACTTTTGTTATGGTTTGGTTTGGGTTTAAAAGTTCAAAGTGGACTAAACTTTTCATATCCCACAAAACGTGGGTGAAGATCTTCTTTAGCCTGGGGTGCCAGTGTTTCTCCTTTTCCTACCCACTATCTTCAGCGCTTAACATTTTTATAGAGAATCTATTTCTCGTCACCAGTCACTATTTGATCCAAAAAGGGTTCATTCGTAAGACGTGACTGCAAAGAAGAGCACACATTCACTCTCTGCGCACGATTAAATTCGGAATGTTTGTGAGGAACCGATTGACCCAATTTGCTGACTCTTCCGATGACACGCAAGTGTCGATGAATAGTTAAATGACCAAAATCCAAGTTTCTCTCCTACTTCTTCAACAGTTACGATGGTATTCTGTTCCATCAGGGTTTGCAGGACGTCCTCGTCGAGCTTTACAGATCTTCCAGAACGAGGCTTATATTCTAGGTTCAGAATTTTTGGAACCACCTTTGACACTGGCTTACGTTTATTGTCCGATCCCCATATACTACATTTATATTCCTCGGACTTTCTGTTGCGTTCTTGCCTTTATTGCATAAAGCAAAATATGCCGAATATGCTCTTTGTCACTTCCATTACAGCTTTGAAAAAATAACTTTTAAAATCGAACTACACTCTTCAAATCTTGCACTAAGAATAAGGACAATGTAAAATTACTACCTGCTTTTACAGCAAGTTGATGCAGGTAGTTTATTCCTCCCCACTCCGACTCTTAGTTCATGCAACTGAAAAAACCGCATTATATATGGGATGATTCAATACATACATATGTTTATATCATATATATATATATATATATATATATATATATATATATATATATATATATATATATATATATAGACAGACCTGTTCATATATATATAATTGCAATTTACTGAAAAACAAAGGACGAAGATAGGTGTATGAACAACAAGCAGTTGTATTAGTTTGACGCTCAGGAAGGCGAGAAAGTCTTTTTCGTTTCGAGCCTACGCTCTTCAACAGAAAGGAATAAGAGAGAAATAAACAAGCATGGCGACTGGTTGGGAAAAAAAGGTTCGACAGGAGAGGTAGAAAAAGGGGGAGATAATAAAGTATTGGTGATCTCAAAACGAAGGTGCACACGCGTGTATGTATGCGAGAATGTGTAAGTGTGTGTATGCGGATGATGGTGTGTGGGTGTGCAGATGATGGTGTGTGGTGTGGGTGCTAAGAAGTGGTCAGTGCTAGTGTGTGTGGAGTGGTGTGGATGGTGTGATGTGGTGTGGTGGTGTATGAGACCTGCCAAGGAAAAAGACACCAGCACTGATGGCCCTACCACAACCAATATCAACACTTAAAAATACGAAAGAAGCAATAAAGGGCTAAAGAATAAAGATAAAAGAAGAAGAAAAAAGATGATGATAGATGTAAAAACAAAGCAAAAAACAAAAGAGAGCTCCCAAGTAAAACGAAAATGTCAGACAGTCAATATGAAAAGCCAGAAACAGTTAGGAAGGGTACACAAGTGTGTAGTGGTGACTGATGGCATTAACATGATGGTGCAAACTGCTGCCTCGTGCATCCAAAACCGTACAACAGACAGACCAAAAGCAAAAGCCTCACTCCAAAAGACACAGGAAGACTCCAAAGAGGAAAAAGTCATGGATCACCTGTATCAAAGCTAAAATACGCCGTTGTAGTGCGCACTACCTCTGAAAACCAGCCTTACCCAGAAGCCGTCATAAGGGTTGCAGCTGAACAACAATCTCGTTTTATGCATGGCTCAAAAGATTGTGCAAAATCTAACCTGGCTTCATCAATTCCAGATTCGGAGTCAATTGCACCAACACACAAGACCACCACTATCTAGAGTGGCCACCACTAGCATCAGCACAGAGGTCACACCAATATACTTCATAAATGTAAGAGGACTGTTACAACTCAGTAACAGAACTAAAATTACCTTCCTGAGAGACCTAGTGATATGCAGTCAAGCCTTATGCATAGCACTCACTGAAAATCCGACATCGCAGATGCAGAAATACACATAACAAAGTACGTGGTATTGCAAAGTGATAGAAAAGACAGGAGTCAAGGTGGAGTTGCAATGTACATCTGTGAAGATCTCACGCCGCTGATCTTTTTGTCACACTCAAACCCAGTGTGTGACACTCTAATTGTGCATATAAGACAACTCGACATAGTTATATGTACTACATACCGCCCACGAGATGCCCCAGATCACACGAAGACTGCCTTGCAAGAATAGAAGAGGTCTTAACCAAAAATAGAAGAGCACATTAGTGTACTTCTCATGGGAGACTTCAACCTGCCAATGTGAAATGGCCCGAAGGCATTTTCCTCTCAGAAATGACGCGATGTGAGAAAAATCAGGTGGAATCTCTACTCAACTTCACCAACAATTTATATATGGAGCAAATAATATTCGCACCAACCAGGGCAAACAATATACTTGATCTCTGCTACACAAACAATTCTGATCTCATCCACAATGGGAAAGTGACACCGACACTAATCTCGGATCACAACATAATAGAGCTGACTGTGTATAAACCAAAGGAAACCACAGACATGCAGCCAACGAGAAGTACCCGAAAACTATTCAATATGAACTACCACAAAGTAGACTGGAAATCAAGTGGACAAGAAAACTCTTAAGAGACGGCATACAAAGACAGCAAACCGCCTCAACAGCAGTGAGAAACCCCACCTGAAAACAGTACTGAAGGAGATTGAGAAACAACTGAAGTACTTCCATGAGAAGGAAAGATCAGATAGAGAAGCCTGGGTTATAAGAAATAAAAAATCAGACCTTAAAGCCTTCATTAGGTATACCAGAGAGACTATCATTGCAGGGGAGGACCATTCCTCCAAAAAGATGGCTTCCTCACGGAAAAGTCAGTGAGGATAAGTCAATCACTGAATGAACAGTTCAAAAATGTCTTCACACCCACCCCTACGGTACATGCAAGTTAGCAAACCAGTAGAATTATTTACCATTACAGAAGCTGAATGGGAAGTAGTAACAATTGATTACATCAACATCGAAGAAAAGGATGTAATGCTAGCAATAAATGATATAGACGCAAACTCAGCCGCTGGCCCTGAGGGATTCTCCGCAATCCTCCTCAAATCAAGCAAACGAGTCCTTGCAAAACCATTGCAGCTACTTTTTCAGAGCTTCCTCGCAAATGGTAAGCTCCCGTTCAAACTAAAGGAGGGAATAATATACCCTATCTACAAAGGAGGAAACAGGGCAGATGCTAAAAACTAAAGGCCTGTCTCTCCGACTTCACACATCAGCAAAGTCATGGAATCAAAAGTTCGAAGGAAATTGATTGCATTCCTTGAAGAGAATGCCTTGCTGACTGACACCCAGCATGGTTTTCGACCAGGTAGAAGCTGCCTGACAGCTTTTGTCGCATTACGACTGGGTAGGTGCTAAAGCAGCTGCTGAACAACTCAAATGTGGAGGCGATATATCTTGACTTTGCAAAAGCCTGACAAAGTCGACCATAGTGTGATGTGTCAGAAGCTTCGAAATCTTGGCATATTTGGAACAGTTGAAGAAAGGCTGCATAACTTTCTAAATGATAGAAGTCAGGCAGTGGTGGTCAATGGGGTCACCTCCCAGAAAACACAAATAATGAGCGGTGTTCCACAGGGCATTGTCCTGAGGCCGCTGCAATTCATAGTGGTCATCTCTGGCATGCCCTCAGCTACCCAAGTAGCTACCCTTGCCAGCTATGTAAACGATTCAAAAGTCGCTCAGAGGATACAGAAACCTGGAGACGTTGTGCATCTGGAAAGTTAGTTGCACGTAATTTAGAGGTAGGCTGAGGAAAATAACATGCAGTTTAATACTGGAAATTTCCAAGCCCTGCGCTAATAATACAGGAAACTCAATGAAAAGCAGATAGGATACACAGGCCCAGGAGGGATTCAGATCTACGAATTAAAATCAGTGCATGACCTGGGCATCGACATGCGTAATGATGCATCTTTCCAGGTGCACATTACCAAGTTGACAATAAAACAAGAGAAAAGGAAACTATGATGGTCTTCTGGAGGAGTTTCGTTCTCATCTGTCTGGATTACTGCTCCCAGCTGTGGTCATCAAACATTGTAAAACTAACGACGGAGCTCGAGGTGATCCAACGAAGCTATACAAGGAAGATCGAAACACTGTGACATATCAG
>NC_142940.1:27247243-27272243 GCF_046866305.1 Octopus bimaculoides
CCATCTACGGATTTACAATATAGAATTGTGACGAACCATAACTTGGGACCCTACCAAAAGATTATTTGGAGTTCTTCACTAATCTAACTAATATTGTTAACCTGGTGTGCCAACAAAGAGCTTATGAAGTATTTTCCCGGATTGATAATCCCTCACTATTTGTTCTACACACACACACACACACACACACACACACGCACACACACACATACACACACACACACACACACACACACACACACACACACACACACACACACACACACACACATATATGCAAGCGCTCGCACAAACAAGCACGCACACACATTTCGATTTCCATTTATTTTGCAAGAATTTTTTTACTGGTTGTTGTTTGCCTGCATTTCGTTTCTTTTTCTTTTTCCACAGCAATTTTTGGTTACTGAAACCTTGCAAAATATTTTCTCTTATATCGATCTGTTGTAGCCTTTTCAATGAGTGTATGTTTGTAAAATGCGAGGTCTTTAGTTTTCTACTTATTCCTCCGTAGCATGTAAGCTAATGACGATTTGTATATTTCGTTGTTGCTAACTTCTAAACATGTATGCGTATTCCTGGGTGCGTGGGAGTTGGGGTACAAGCATGTGTGTTCGTTTGCAGTTATTTTATCCTTATTCTTGCACTACTGTGTTGGCGGGTTATCGTTAACGGAGCGTTGTTACAATACAAGTTCCTATAACAAATGTGAAACTGGTGTTTGCCTCCTCTATTTGTATAGCTTTTCTAATCTATCGTAATGTTGGGTCTTTTGAATGTCCAGGAAGAATTTTAACTTGAGCATTTTTATTGAGTCATTGTGTTTCTGTAGAACATGCTGATAGAGTATAGGTGTTTGTTTCCTTGCATTGTATTAGAGAGTTTTCTTCTATTCTTTCAGGTCGGCAACGAAGTCTCTCCAACGTAGGTTACGGTAGTGTCCCTACATTGTCTCTCTGTCCATACAGTACACAACGTCTTTGTTTTGCAGTTTATTTTGCAGCTTATTTTGAGGTTTATTTTGTCAGTGCAAAGTGTTTTTTTAAATGGTACAATAACTTGATGGATCTGCTTGATCTACTTTGACCATGTCAAATCTTTTTTGTTCGACTTCTGTTTTACAAACAATTCATAAATTTCTTTGACAACTAAATCATTAAGTTCTTTACCTAATGAACCTCACGCATCTTCCCTTTTCTCTTTCTCTTTTTCCCATGCACCCCTCTGCACCGCACACATACTCTTCACTACCCTCAGACCTACAAACATACACTTAACACAGCTTCCGCTAATACATGCACATTTCCCTTTGCTTACCCCTCATATGTACATTTACACCTTTCATTTCCACTCGCGCATATAACCACTGTTATTCATCTACCAGTTTGTTTTCTTCATACACACGCGCGCACACCAGCATGTTGACAGACATAAATACACATACATACATATTTTGTATATTATATAATTGACCAAGCATTCACCTATATCGAATAAACATTTCCATCCCGTTTATTCTTGTTTTATTCTTTTGGTAGTGGAGACCTCCGGTATTCTCGGCCCCCGGACCATATCCCTGTTCACCGTTATCGGGGTGGAGATGGCTATTCGCAAGTGCAAGCGCCGTAAGACCCAGCGTATCTCCTTCACCATCCTCCGATGCAACGCCTTTTCCATTTTGTCTGCTGGGACTATAAGGTAGTCCGAATTACAGGGAATTGTACGTTCCATTCCTTAATGTTAAGTTACTAAATTGCTCTTTAACAAACTGTAAAATTCATTTTATACACTTCAATATTTTTAATGTACTTCTTTCCTTTATAAAAGCGCTCGCAGAAGAAGCTTTTTCACTGATTCAACTTCATCAGTCAACTTGGCCATAAATTTGATTCTTTAAATTGTTCAGTAAATGTTCCATTATTGTTCTTAAACTTGCTCTAAATAATAAACTTAAAACAAACACACACACACACACACACACACACACACACACACACACACACACACACACTACTACTACTACTACTACTAAAGGACAAATTTAGATCATGTCTGACAATTATAAGACTTTCTTACAATCCTCTACTTGCTGGCAGTACGGTCCAGAATTGTGGTTTCCGAATGTTGTATCATGATACACCTGTGTGCTTCGAGATGTGCTAGCTGCATCTCGGAAAAAAAAAATATATATTCTAATATTGGTAAAAATAAAATCTGAATTTGTAAACATAATATTTTGATAAGTTTGCTACATTTTTTTAATAAAGAATTCAGGACCCCATCATTTTGTTCATAATTTGAATTTTTTTGTATATATAAATTTGGTTAACACACACACACACAAACACACACATATATATGTAAGTATACGTTTATCAATTCATTTTGCAAGAAACCTGATGTGAAGTCGTGTGTTGAAACAGATATTGTTGTATTTCGGGATGGTCATTTTATTTATTCTTTCTTTTTTTTCTTTTTGCCAAATAAACACATGCACTATATATATATATATATTTTTTTCTTCACTCGTTTATTACTGTTATTTTATTATTTTAACGCCTGTGCATTGCCCGGTAATCTTTCATCACACATCTGTGACCTCTTTGGCGACACTTTTCGTTTCCGTGTGTATTCTTGCTCCACTTACTCCAGGAGGAAGAACACACACAGAAACGAAAAGTGTCGCTGAAGAGGTGACAGAATAATAAAATAACAATAATAAACGAGTGAAGTATATATATATATATATATATATATATATATATATATATATATATATATATGTATATATAGTACGTGTGTTTATTTGGCAAAAAAAATAATAAATTTAATGACCATCCCGAAATATGTGACTGCGTGTGTATCATTTGCGATTTTCTTTCTCCGTCCTCCCTTCTTTGGATTTATTCTATATTTCTGTTGAAGAGCTCCGCTCGAAACGTGAAATCCTCTTTCTTTTCTTTCCTTTCCTTTCCTGAGCGTCCAATAACACAATACTTGTTCCACGTCCTCTCGTTGTTGTTTTTTTCTTGCTTGTTCTTGTTTGGATTGACTATATATATATATATATATATATATACTTCAGAGTAAATATAAATGCATGATGGGCATCGGCATATTTATATTTACTCTGAAGGATCTTGCGATTAAAAGAAAACTTTGGGCGATCATGAAATATTGGCTTTTGTTTTATGCACAAGGATATGAGGATACATTACAATGAGGTGGAGTATGTGACATTTTATAACCTTCATGCTCCGATGTTAGACGTTGATCTCAAATTTTGGCACAAGGCCAGCAATTTCGGGGATGGGGTAAGTCAACTGTAACGACCCCAGCACTCAACAGGTACTCATTTTATGGACTCCGAAGGACGAAAGGCAAAGTCGACCTCGGCGGAATTTGAACGCAGAACGTGAATACGGACGAAATGCCGCTGAGCATTTCACCCATGGTGGTAACGATTCTGCCAGCCTTTCTGAAATGAAACAATTGCTTCGAGAATTTCGTTCAAAAGACTCTCTATGTTGTCTTACATAATCGATTCAACATCATTCCTCAGTGTCATTGGTAAGGTGTAAAAACTCAATAGCAAATCACACGCTTTATAGTAAAGAGACTGGATAATGAAATTGTATTTCATTTCTTTTCCAAGTGGTGTACAGGAGAACAAAAATCCGTTAAAAATAATCCGTAATTCAATCATGACTCCTGCTTATTTCAGTATCCTTTGTATGTATCCTAAATATCCACTACCCATTTAAATAAAAATCAATACGTAACAGAATTATAGAAATGGTTTTGGAATATATGTAAAGCCTTAGTGCAACTAAATACCTACTTTCTCTCTTTTCCCACACCCTCTCTCTCTCTCTCTCTCTCTCTCTCTCTCTCTCACACACACACACACACACACAGATAATTAGAAAAATAAGTTACTAACATTGAATAGTTGTTTGTAGGTTTTAGTTCTCTTTTTTCTTTTTCTTTGGGTTTCAAGCGCATAAAGATTTTGTCTTGCACCTAAACAGCCCAAAATTTATCCCAGTTTCCGTAGAAGGAGGTAAGTGGTGAGGAGAAATATTTTCCCTTTTATTTGGCGGGGGCTGCTTTCTATTAGTATATTTCGACATCTAAGCCAGTCGGTACAGTTTGGGCTGAGTGGGACGTGAGATAGTGGGGGGTAGAATAGTAACTAAATTGATACAGCTACTCAGCACCCGCTACCCTCACTGCAACCTCTTAACTGTCTATAAATACACATGTGCACCAAATGCACTTGAATACGCGTGTAAAGAAAGAGAAAAAATAGAGTGAGTGAGAGAGAGATAGTGAAAGAGAGGAGAAGAAAGTGATAGAGAGAGAGAGACGAAGAAATGGAGAGAGGGAGGTACTTGTGTAGATACTTTCCCTATTTCATTTTACCCTAACGTGTTAAGCCTTTAGAGATTTAAGTAAACCATTATAATAATGTTACGTATGGTATTTAGTAGTTGTTGCTGAGATATAGAGATGATAAAGATAATTCCGTATCATCTTTACATTCTTTCTCACCTTCTTCTCCATCTACCTAAACTCTCTCTCTCTCTCTCTCTCTCTCTCTCTCTCTCTCTCTCTCTCTCTCTCTCTCTCTCACTCACCCTGAATATACATACATATATGTGTGTGTGTGTATATATATATATATATATATATATATATATATATATATATATATATATATATATATATACGATTATCGGGGGTATATACATGCATTTGTAAACATACACGATTCTACATTTATGTTTACACCGGCATAAGAACATTGTCGTTTATATTGTGCAGTTGCAAAAGAGTCAACTGCTTTATTACATAATACTTATGTTTTACGATTTTTAGATGCTTTTAATTCGTTATCCATTATTCTTTTCCTGATATAAGTTCTTTTTGATATTTTCTACCTGAATAGACCGGTTTCATCAGCCATAGATATTTGCTTTCAAAAACAGAAACCTATTATTTTAGCTAATTTTGACACAGATTCTTATAGTTTTCTTATAGTTTGATCAGCTTTCTCCATGCAAGTAAACAGCTTTGATTTTAAAATTAGTAAGTCATGACTCACACCCTGGAAATCCATGTTGTAAGAGATTGGATGCTTCACTTTTTAATGTTGGTTTGATTAAACATTTTTACTGCTCTTTGTCGCAAAACTGATTTCAGGCAATCCGTTTGGGGTTTTATTTTCTGTCACTTCTATCAAAAGTAATACATTCCTTTTTCACTATTGTCTCTATAATATGACTACGTAGGTTAATGAGGTGAGCTAGCAGAATTGTTACAGCGCCAGACAAAATGCTTAGCGGCATTTCGTCCGTCTTTACGTTCTGAGTTCGACTTAGCCTTTCATCCTTTTGCGGTCGATAAAATAAGTACGAGTTGAGTGCTAGAGTCAATGTAATCGACTTTCCCCTCGAACTTGCTGACCTTGTATCAAACTTTGAAACCAATATTACTGCGTAGTTTTTGAAGTGCTTTGAAGATCCATCGATTATAGTGACTCGGCTCTGTTCCTTTGGTTTCTTTTAATTGTTCTAACAATAGCTTCGTTTGCAATTTCTGTTGAGCCCCTTCCATTTTGAATTTAATAAAATATTTTGATTGTTGTTTCAAGAAAAATTAATATTCTTGCCTGAGGATCCGCAAGCACACCATAAGCAGCTGGTTCAAGGCACTGAGTGACGGGCGCTATCGTTGGAGAGATGATCAGGCCCTTAAGATCATCAATGAGGCTATCTGCAAGGGAGTGGATGGCAACAAAAATGTAGGACTACGACCAGAAAGATAGCCTTCGTTGACAAAGGAGGAAAAAAAAAAACAAGGATAGCTCCAATGGTTTATTTTCCACAGCACATGACAGGCTGATGTAAGTTGACTCGGAGAAGTAGCTAAAATTCCGAGCATGCATCATACATACATTGTTGAGATCAGATATCAATTTAGTTTCTTAAACACAACAAGGCAGTTAATCCTATTGGAATTAAATATGCCCTACCAAAAGAAGATGTAGCAGGTTCAAGAGATGACGAGAAGTAAAAGTAATTAGGGCAGGACTGCCGCAAGAAGTGGTGGAGAACGAGATGTTTGCCAGTGAAGGTTGGCAGTCGTGGATTCATGGATCGTTTCCCGAATAAGGCCTATGGAAACCTAGGCATTACAGGAATAAATACGACAGCCATCAAGAACAACATGGAGTATCTATATGATTCTGGTTGAAGAAAGGTGATCGGCGGGGTCAGCAGAATGGCGCTTGGAAACAGGTGCCAGTTTCAACAACCAAGGCGTTGGTCGTTTGGATGAGGGTCTATGCTGTAAGACCCAAAGCACCCTGTCACTCTAGGATGCAACATTGACTGACCATGTGTCCAACCACTGCGTCTCTAACCACTCTTTGTTAATGAAATTTGCATAAGATGGAATAACCAAATATCTATAAACAATCTCTCCTGTTTGTCCATACATTTATACGACGATTTGTCTCCTCTTTACACACGTTATGACCATCATCACTCATTTAATTTTCGTCGTTATAGTCGCAGTTACATTCTTTAAAGTAGCGCTGTTACTGTACTAAGAGTACGCGTTCAATGTCTCGTGTATGACATTCCAAAGAATATGAAGAAATTGCAAATGAATCGTGTCATTGTCTCGGAGAAAAATGTGTGAATGATTAAGTCAAACGTCCCAAATTGGAATAGTTTAGTAAAGAAAATAGTTCTCAAATGGGAACGTATACACTACAGTTCCCAGAAAACTTTTCACCATATCAAGGAGAATGCAAAGGAAATGGGAATAGTCAGTAGAACTGTTGCAAAAAGGTTGTCTCCTTGGCACAGCCAGAATCATCAGGAAAATATTAAATAAGTGAAAGAAAAGATAGAATAGTACCGTAGGCTGCAGGTAGCAAGCCCGCTACGCAAGCAATCTCCAGAAGTTCCGGCAAAACTTAAGTTAAAAGAATAATAATAGAGGTAACAACAACAGCAATAATGGACCTTTTGCGTGAAATGGGCCGATAAAAATTCTAACTGGGTCCCACCTGAGAGGTCATGCGCTGTTTATCTTGATATGAGATCATTATGTCGTGTACCTATAGTTGTGATGAATACCCGTCATGTACACCGGTAGTCATGATGGATGAATTGGGCTTCGTATGTTTGTACCCCAGTGTTACTTTGATAGCATGCGCTGCTCTCCCATTCAATAACAACAATAACAACAACAACAATGATAATAATAATAAACTGATTAAACAAATTGAAAAGGAAATCTACTAGAGTTCAACGAAATCATGGAGAAGGATATGAAAGAACAACCGTGCGTGGAATATTTCCAAAGACTAAAATTGGTGTTGCGCTCAAAATTGATCAGATGGAATAAAATCCAAGCAGTTAATACATAAGTGATAGTATCACTTCGGTATGGAGCTGGAATCATAAAATGGTAAAAGAAAGAACTGATGAACATGGATACGAAGACAAGAAACATATTGACAGTGCATGGAGCCTTCCACCCTAAGAGTGACACCGGTAGGCTGTACTTGTCTAGAAAAAAGGGTTGGAGAGTTTTGATCAGTTACCAAGATTGTATCGAAACAGAAGAAAACAGCTTAGGGTAGTAGGTAAAAAATATCTAGGAACTATTGTTGAAATATGTGAAGAAGTTCGGCATCATTAAAACTGATAATTGTGTAAAGAAAAAAAAACTTAAAGAGGAAAAGAACTCAAAAAATGAAACAGCATGGAAGGAGAAAAATGTACGGTCAGCTTGCAAGAGATACGAACGCCAAGACAGATTCAGAAGACCGGTGGCTATGGATGAGGAAGAGTGGCTTGAAAATAGAGACAGAAGCACTTATATGCGCAGCTCAAGAACAAACATTAAAGACTATGTGAAGTGCAGAATCGATAAGACTACCGACAGCGATAAAAGTAGAATGTGTGGTGAAAGGGGTGAAACGGTATGGCACATAGTTAGCGAATGCCCGAAATTGGCACAAATCAAATATGAAAGACATGACAATGTGGCAAGAATAATCCATTGGGAGCTCTGTGGAAATCACAGCCTACAAAAAGCAAAAATGTGGTATGAACAAATCCATGAAGGAGTCACTGAGAATGAAAATTGAAAAATCCTGTAGGATGCAATGATTCAGAGCGATCACCTGATCAGACATTGGAAACCAGACATTGTTGTGGTGAATAAAAGAGAAAGAACATGCAATGTAATCCATATAGCATGTCCTGGTGACAACAAAATCAAAGAAAAAGGAGAAAAACTGAACAACTACGACGATTTGAAGTGGGAAATACGAAGATTGTGGTCAATAAAGAGAATAGACGTGATACCAATAGTAATTGGTGCACTTGGAAGTATCAGCACTCAATTCAACTACCAGCATGGCTCAAAAAGATTGGTACAAATGTAAAGATAGAACACCTACAAAAATCAGATTGCTTGGAACTGCAATTCTTCGCAGGGTTCTTGCAGCATGACCAGTAAACAGGCACCACTTTAGTCTGCTGGTTGTGAACAGCTGACACTTTCCATCATACCCAGCAAAATAAGCTGAGAATTTTCATCAAATAATAATAATAATAATAATAATAATAATAATAAATAATAATAATAATAATAATAAATAATAATAATAATAATAATAATAATAATAATAAAAATGATGATGATGATGATGATGATAATAATAAGGACACAAAGGACTGCAAACTGTTAAAAACTAAGACAGAAAATTCAATGAAGTGTCGGATAATAATAATAATAATAATAATAATAATAATAATAATAATAATAATAATAATAATAATAATAATAATAATAATAATAATAATAATAAATAATAATAATAATAATAATAATAATAAATAATAATAATAATAAAAATGATGATGATGATGATGATAATAATAAGGACACAAAGGACTGCAAATTGTTAAAAACTAAGACAGAAAATTCAATGAAGTGTCGGATAATAATAATAATAATAATAATAATAATAATAATAATAATAATAATAATAATAGCACCGGGCTGAATAATAATAGCACCGGGCTGAATAAGATAATAGCACCGGGCTGAATAAGATAATAGCACCGGGCTGAATAAGATAATAGCACCGGGCTGAATAACAACATGGATGTGCTACACCGGGCTCCCTATACAAAAACATATCTAATCCAATAACATCGATGGAATTAGCCAAAAGAACCGGTGGAAGATTTGAAGGAAGCGGTCTTTTAACGAAGATAATTTTTTTAAGAATATTTTTTATTCTTAAAAAATGAAATTTCACTGCAATACAAAGCACAGGACCTCCTATGCACGATGTCTCAATGAAACACGTGCGATCACACACGCAAAACCAACACCGGAAAGTTTACAAACTATATAAAAAAAAGAAATGGAACAAAATAGTAAGTACATATATTGAATAATTACGCATACACTTGAACGTGTACACAATGATATATACGTTTTGATACCCATAGAACTACACATGCATCTTAATGTTTACAGAACTACGTAAAAATCACAGGACACACTTACGGATACGAAATCACATATCACAAACGAAGCAAAACCAAAACTTTTTTTCTTTCTTCTTTGTTTATTTTCATTTTGTGAACAAATACAGACAGTGAACCATTCATAAGTTTAAAACGCCACACACACACAAAAAATACACTATGCCTGGAGATAAATCTATCAACAAAAAAAATACAGATGAATACCGATCTGCTAGCCTTAAAAAACTACGCTACGAGCAATGTTTACATGCTGAGAACTCGGTGACGGTGTTGTCTCAAAATACTGACCCTAAACAGACAAATCCGTCCCCGAATGTCAACGCCAAAGCTCGTCATGCCTCAATGATAACAAGGCAGATCACAAACCAGAGGGGTTATCGACCGAATCACAAAGGGCCACTCACTCGAAATAGATCTGCTAGCCTTAAGAAGCTACGTCACGAAAGCTCGGAGACGGTGTTGTCTCAAAAAACTTACCCTAAACAGACAGATCCGTCCCCTAGCGTCAACGTCGAAGCTTGTTATGCCTCACTGGTAATAAAACAAAATATAAACCGCAATGGTCATAGACCGGATTATAAAGGACCACTTACTCGGATAATGAACCAGATCCGAGACGAGAAATCTGCTACTGGTTCAAATCTTCCCGACACACAGGAGCTGGAAGTACCCCACAACCGGAATATTCCAACAGATGGCCATCCATGCTCGTCATCAAATAACCAAAAGAAAAAGAATGAAAAATGGTCTAGGGAAGATAATAAAGAAGTTCTTAGAGCCTTCTACCGTGCCATATATTTCCCTACAGATAAATCTAATACTGTACAAACCTACTTAAACTGGAGACAGAAACACCTTGCAGTAAGACCCTACATAGACAGTAATAAACTTGCCAACGTCAGAAGAAACATTATAAAAAAAAAATTACTAACTGAAGTAGAGATTGACCAAATTAAGCAAGCAGTAAAGGATAAAAAGAATGAAACTGCAGCTAAAGAAGATACTACAGAGGAAATAATTATAAACCAGCCCAAGGCTGATGAAAATACAGTAATAATTGAAAGAGTTAAGGTAACTGATAGGCAAAATAAAATATTCTCTGAACCAACCATAAACACTAAGGCAGGTGAAAATCAAATAGATGAAGGAAGTCATACAGAAATCGACGCAACAGAACTACATGATCTAAAAAATCAAATCATGATTGAATGGCTGAAAATTAAAGAAACTAGTATGAATGAACGCGACACTCTCCCCAAAATTCGCAATTCTAACCAAAACCTGAAAATAATTGGTAAAATCCGCCTTGCACTTAAGGATATAATTTCAGCTAATGATGTTGATATTACAGATCTCAACCACCTGTACTATGCATCCGCAAGAATCTCAACGATTCTATGTGGTGAAAAGATTAGAAAAAGACAACACTCCCACAAAAAGCCTTCTTGGCAAGAACGCATTCAACACCAAATTAAGCTGCTTAGATCTGACATAGAATGTTTGAAAAACCTTAAATTTGACAAGAGTATCAAACCTACAAAGACCCAAAAACTAAAGAAAAAATATAACATGAAAACCATAGTTGACATTGATGCCACCATAGAAACCATCAAGCAAAAGGTATGTGCTAAAGCTGCCCGCATAGCAAGGTATGAAAAGCGTGTTAAATTCTTCCGAGATAATAACATGTTCAAAAATAACCCCAAAAATTTCTACAGGAAGATAGGGAAAACACCAGTAACAATAAAGTCTGTCCCATCAAAAGAAGAAGTGCAAGAATTTTGGAATAAAATCTGGGCAGAAGATAAAACACACAATGAAAAGGCCCCTTGGATTGATAGAATAGCTACAGACCTAGACTCCTTAGAGGAGCAAAAGTGGGAGGGGGTCAGGGTAGAAGATATAAGATCTGCTCTCAGGAGGTCAAGCAAATGGAAGTCTCCAGGAAAGGATAAAATTCCTAACTTCTGGTTGAATGCCTTCCCAGAAAGCCATGAACTGCTAACAAAACTTTACAACGATGTTTTGCAAAATCCTAGTTTGATGCCCTCTTGGCTAGTTAATGGTTTAACATTCCTGCTTCCAAAAAATGAGGAAACAAACGAACCAAAAAATTATCGCCCCATAACCTGCTTAACAACAATGTATAAGACGCTAACATCTGTCCTAACCGAGTACACCTATAGTTTTTTAATAGAAAGTAGCATATTCCCTAATGAGCAAAAGGGATGTAAACGTGGATCTTATGGTTGTAAAGATCAGCTACTCATCAATAAGATGATCTTAGAAGATTGTCACAAGCGACACAAAAACTTGTCAATAGCCTGGATAGACTATAAAAAGGCCTTTGATAGCCTACCACATAGCTGGATTAGGAAATGTCTGGAAATGTATAAAATAGCTCCTACTCTGCGAAACTTTTTATCTGTAAGTATGAGATCATGGAGAACCACACTGATGTTGAACAATGACAATGAATCTCTAAATGCTGGAGATGTAAGAATTTCATGTGGCATTTTCCAGGGTGACTCACTATCACCACTCCTCTTCTGTCTAGCCCTAATACCGCTCTCAAAATTGCTCAATGATGCACAGTATGGTTATAAAATATTTGATAAAAATATAAATCATCTCATTTACATGGATGATTTAAAGCTCTTTGCAAAAAATGACCAACAACTCAAAGGCCTACTAGCGATTGTTAAACAATTCAGTGATGACATCAGGATGCAATTTGGCCTTGATAAATGTGCAAAAGCTATCTTTATCAAAGGAAAAATGACAAATACATCTAATGTGAACCTTGACCAGCAAAATGTCATAAAAGAGTTAGAACCAGCGGAGAGCTACAAATACCTAGGGGTAATTGAAGGGGACAATATCAAGCACTCAGTGATGAGGGAAAGGATCAGAAGAGAATGTTATCGCAGGGTGAGAGCAATACTGAAGACAGAGCTGAACGCGAGAAACAGGATCGAAGCTATCAATGCTCTAGCCATACCAGTCGTGACTTACAGTTTCAACATCGTTAACTGGTCAATTACTGAAATATGTAATGTTGACAGAAAAATACGAAAACTGTTGACAATGCATAGAATGCACCACCCTAAGGCAGATATAGAACGTCTTTATCTGCCAAGAAAAGAGGGAGGTCGAGGACTACTACAGCTGGCATTATCAATGAAGGTAGCCACAATTGGCCTAGACACCTATATGAAAAACTCTGAGGACTGGATGCTAAAACTTGTCTTAAAATATGAAAGCAAGAAAGCATCTTACTCAGTAACAAAACAGGCAAAGGAATATCTAAGTGAATTCCAATTGCAACAAATTCAAGAATTAGACGAACTAGAAACACCTACAGAAAAAGCTAAGCGCTTGAAAACCCGTGCTAAAATTGCTGCCTTAGCTATTATGACTGAAAAATGGCATGGAAAACCTCTCAATGGCAAATACCCAAAGAGAGCGAATAATGCAGATATTGACAAAGCCCTTACCCACCAATGGTTAATGGCCTCTGGATTGAAATCAGAAACAGAGGGGTTTATCATAGCAGCCCAAGATCAATGCCTACCTACAAAGAACTACCAGGCCAACATATTAAAGAACGGCAGCTCCCCATTATGTCGTATATGCCAACAACAAAATGAGACCATCGATCATGTTGTCTCCATGTGCAGTCTGCTTGCGCCTACAGAGTATCTCAACAGGCATGATAGAGCTGCACAATATATTCACTGGGTAATATGCAAAAACCTGGACTTGCCCCATGATAAAAACTGGTGGGAACACAAACCACCCCCAGTACTTGAAAATGATCACATTGCACTCCTCTGGAACTTCACCATTCAAACTGACAGAAAGATAGACGCAAATAGGCCAGACATCATACTGAAAGACTTCAGACAAAAATCATGCCTCCTCATTGATATGACTGTCCCAATTGATATAAACGTATCTGTCAAGACCTACCAAAAACTGAGCAAATATAAAGATCTTGAAATAGAAATTAGCAAAATGTGGAATCTGAAGACGAAAACAATACCTATTGTCATAGGTGCCCTGGGAATGACAGCGAAACGGGCTGATTACTACCTAGCTCAGATACCAGGAAACCCCAAAATGGCTGAAGTCCAAAAGATAGTGCTCATGGGAACTGCCCATATCCTACGTAAAATACTGTCTATGTGATCTCAAATTTTAAAGCAAACATAATTTTCTTATGGTTTCTTAAACATTCACTTGAACAAAACTGTACAAATCCAAATATATGGTACCCTAGGCATAACACCTACATGAACTTCTAACTTGTTGTCTCTTGAGGTCTCTGGGTGAGACTTGGATCCAACTTGTACAAATGCAAAACAAAAGTCAAACATAAAATAATAATAATAATAATAATAATAATAATCTGATACCAGCAGAGAACAAATCAGTACAACGAAAGAAAATTCTATAAACAACTGAACAATGAAGAGAAGCATACGGAAAATGATATGCTAGATGCTGAAGCAACAAGGAAATTCTGGGCAGAAATCTGGAGTAAAGAAGTCTAACGTATTATAAAATTAGATTAGCTGCGGGAATTTCAAAGAGAAATATAAATTTGAGTGACACAAGGAAATATAACAATCATGGAGAAGAAAGTTAAAGAAATGACCAAGAAATTTCCAAACTGGAATGCCCTCGACCAGATGGCGTCCAGGGTTTCTGACTCAAGGATCTCCCAAGTATACACAATTATATATGACCGTTTTTTACAGACTGTACAGAAAATGGAACACCAACAGGTATGTAAAAAGGAAGGATAGTGCTAATACAGAAAGACAAAAAGGGAGAGAGAGAGAGAAAGAGAGAGAGAGAGAGAGAGAGAGAGAGAGAGAGAGAGAGAGAGAGAGAGAGAGAAGGGGGTGAGTCAGAAATTATAGATTTATCACTTGCTTTCTCTGGAAACTATTAACTGGCCTCATAGCAGGTGATGTAGATAATTTTCTGGAAAAGAAGAATCTATTGTCAGAGGAGCTAAAAAGGATGTAGGAAGAAATAAAGAGGGACTGCTGATCTGCTATATATATAGATAGTAGAATATTAAAAGAAGTACGAGTAAGGAAAAAGAATTTACCTGTTGGATGGATAGATAGAGAGATAGATACATTTCTTTTATTAGCCACACAGGGCTCAACGAAGATGGGACAAATACAATGTAGAGCTTTTCTTTTTGGGAGGGGGAAGGAAGGAAAAAAAAAAAAAAAAAAAAAAAAAAATTGGTGGTGTCGATCAAAAGGGATCGTAGGAAGGGAAAAAGGGGCAGTTCGATCAAAAGGGATCGAAAAAAAAAGAAAAGGAAAGGCCGATCAATAGGGATCGTGTATCACACAGTAATGTTCTCGTGTAAAAAGAGGGGAGGACAGTTTAGGTTTAGCCGTGGAAGGAAAAGCCCACGGAAAAGACCACGGTAACCTTGGTCAATATTCTCATTGAAGAAACTATAACAGTAAGTGACTCTCTTTTGCCTTTTTGTTTTATTTTTTTTTTCTTGTTCATAGGGTTATGCTCAAGATGGTTCCGTCGTTCACACGTGCCATCCTTGCTACATTCACCCATCTTTTTTTGAAGCATTCACTAGACAAGACTTCCCTTTCTACTCTCAACTTCCTCTTCAGGTGATACTTGAAGAAGTTGATGAGAGATTGCCCAGAGAGGAAAGTCTTTGTCTCTAGACCTTTCAGACGCGTCCACCATACACATTCTTTCGCCATAGCCACAAGTACGATGAAAATAGCTCTTCCTTCCCGTTTAAAGGAAGGAGGCGCGACAATATTCACGATAGACTCGGCTGATAGACCGACTCGTCCCACACGCGATAGCAGTTGTTCGACGTAAGCCCACAGCTCGGAAATGGTGGGACACTGTACGAGTGCGTGCAGAACGGTTTCGTCGCTCTGCCGGCATCTCGGACAGGTCGGCGATAGAGAGATAGAGAGATAGATAGATAGATAGATAGATAGATAGATAGATAGATAGATAGATAGATAGATAGATAGATTACAGGAAGGTTTACGACAATGTCCCATACAGCTGTCCTTTGAAGTGCCTGAGGACGCTCGGAATCAATGAGAAGATAACTTTTGGGAGAAAGCAGTAATAGTGTGGGAAGTAGAAGTGACATGTACAAATAAATAGGTAACCCGAAAATACACAGGGGCATTTTCCAGGGAGACTCGCTCTTTCCGTTACTCTTCGTCATTGTATTAATCCTGCTGACAAGTATACTAAGAAAATCCAGGCCTGTCTTATGAGTTTACTAAAACCAAGAGGAGAATGATTCACCTACTTCACAGGAATGACCTCATGCTATATACAAAAAATTCTTTAATCCAGACAGTGAGAGTATCCAGTAAAGATATTGGAATAGTTTGAGATAAATAAGTGTGCAGTACTAATTATGGAGAGAGGCTGGAAGGTTGATTCTGATGGCATAAAATTACCACAAGACAAAATCATTAGATTGATGTGGAATAATGAGGGATAGGAATACTTAGAAGTGCTGCTAGATGATAAAATAGCGGAAGGACAAAAGAGAGAGAAAATCATTAAAGAGTACCAGAGGAGAATTAGGAAGGTGCTCGAAACAACATTAAATGGAAAAATCATCATTGAAGATATAAATAGATGGCCTATGCCAGTACTAAGATACTCTGCTCCCTTTCTGAACTGGACAAAAGTTGAGTTACAGAACCTGGATACTAAAACTAGAAAGCTGGTCACAATGCATGACGCACTCCACCCTAAAAGTATATGAAGAGCATCATTACACGCAAACACCACCAAGAGCATACTCTCAGTTGGAACTGCCGAGATCCAGGAACTTGTCCACTCGACCAGCGATGTCTGAGTAAATCCGTAATATATGAAGAAGGGTGCTAGATGATAACATAAGCTAAAAGAAGAGTTACTTATTTCTTCATTGCCTACAAGGGGCTAAACATAGAAGGGACAAACAAGAACAGACAAAGGGATTAAGTCGATTACATCGACCCCAGTGCATAACTGGTACTTAATTTATCGACCCCGAAAGGATGAAAGGCAAAGGCAACCTCGGCGGAATTTGAACTCAGAACGTAACGGCAGAGGAAATACCGCAAAGCATTTCACCCGGCGTGCTAACGTTTCTGCCTAAAAGAAGAGTTACATTGGGTTATGTGAAGGCAATTTCGAAAATTGCTATGCTAATCAGATATCTTCCTTCCGACACAGGGACAAAAGTTGATTCTGAAGTCACTACTATATCTAATTATAGGTCATCTGGCTATTTTCTATTATCCAAACTTGTCACGCTGAATCTGCTCGACTATTTCGTCAAGGCTACAAGTGTCTGAAATATAGAGCAGCTAATTCAATGAATTGTTACTCGAGTTTATCAAAGAAGTGCACGAACATATAATTCGTTGTTGACAAGAAAAGCTGCCGTAAATGTGTAAATATGATTTAGGGACTAAATCACTCTCTGTGAGGCTAAGGTTGCAAAAGGAGTGGGCGAGTATACGTTAAGAGCTCCAACCTCTGCTATGATAAGTAGAGGAACGTCACCCCTCGTATGTATGTGAGTCAGTGTATGTGACTGTACATCTAAATAGACATACATACGCGCGCGCGCACACACACACACACACACACACACAGATATACAATTCTCTCTCTCTTTCTCCCTACACACACACACACACACACACACACACACACGTATGTTTATGTATTTGTTTTGCAAGATTCCTGTCTTTCCACAGAAAGACAGAATGGACTAAACAGAACAGAAGAGGACACGTGTGGTGGAGATTCGCTGAAGGGGTTCCCACGATGTGTGACAAAAGATTTCAGACAAAAGACACTAAAATAAGAATAATAAAGCTGAAATGAAAACCAAGTATATAGTGCGTGTGGTTAATTGGCAAAAATATGACCATCTTGTGTGTGTGTGTGTGTGTGTGTGTGTGTGTGTGTGTGTGTGTGTGTGTGTGTGTGTGTGTGTGTGTGTGTGTGTGTGCGCGTGTATATATAAATATATATATTTGAAGGTTTGGAGGTGATGTACAGAAATTATATAGAAAAAAATTAAGGTACTCAGAAATCTGGATGTTTGTACATTTACAGATTTTTTATTAATCTCACATATTAAATAAAGCGCTTTTCACCTGGTCGTGCAGGATTTTCAAATTGTAAATACACACACACACACACACACACACACACACACACACACACACACACACACACATTCATACATACATAAGTCGCACATATAAAGATGTATAGGTTTTTGTAAGCTATGTCCGGAGAAAGAGGCACTGTCATAACCTTTAGAATCTCTCCGATACAAATGTTATTGCAGCCGTTAACATGCTACTTAAAGCAACTATACATAAATATACAACACTGTACGTCTACAAGACATGGTATATCGAGACAACTACCACAGTTTATCAGGCTTTCAAAGATGCATCTACTCTAAGTATGATACATAAAATGCTACTTTGAACTAATATTGACGAATAAACATGAACAATATCTTTCTTCATGTAGAGGTGTGCATTTGGACATGCAAAAACACATAAAAATGAACACATTTATATACGCTTATTCGCACCATGACACTATTAAGGCATTGGAAAATGGTGCAAGGTTTTCTGGGAACTGTGGTGCATACGTTCCCATTTGAGAACTATTTACTTTACTAAACTATTCCAATTTGGGACGTTTGACTTAATCATTCACACATTTTTCTCCGAGACAATGGCACGATTCATTTGCAATTTCTTCATATTCTTTGGAATGTCATACACGAGACATTGAACGCGTACTCTTAGTACAGTAACAGCGCTACTTTAAAGAATGTAACTGTGACTATAACGACGAAAATTAAATGAGTGATGATGGTCATAACGTGTGTAAAGAGGAGACAAATCGTCGTATAAATGTATGGACAAACAGGAGAGATTGTTTATAGATATTTGGTTATTCCATCTTATGCAAATTTCATTAACAAAGAGTGGTTATTAGTGTTATAACATAAATTATATAAACAAATATATACAAACTGCATTATCAAATCTTCAGAGACGCCTAACTTTCATTGTTAATGTTACTAGATTAGTAAGGCGGCGAGCTGGCAGAAACGTTAGCACGCCGGGCGAAATGCTTAGCGGTATTTCATCTACCTTTACGTTCTGAGTTCAAATTCTGCCGAGGTCGACTTTGCCCTTCATCCTTTCGGGGCCGATAAGTTAAGTACCAATTGCGTACTGGGATCATTCTAATCAACTGGCCCCTCCCCCAAAATTTCGGGCCTTGTGTCTCGAGTAGAAAAGAATATTACCAGATTAGTGACAATGTTGCTATCACCAGATAAACAAATATTTGAGTGACGGGTGTCAGTTTATCTGGTGGTGGTTGCCATTTTCTCTGCTCCAGTAATATTACGAATGTTAGGCATCTCTGAAGATTTGACAATGCAATATGATTATTTGATTATATAATCTACATTATATAATTATTCTTTGTTAATGAAATGTGAGTAAGATGGAATAACTAAATATTTTATAAGTAATTTCTGTATATGTATACATAGTGTATGTCCTTGGTAACAAGTGCACTTGTCGCCAAGGAGTGCTTGCCAACCCAACCCCAAGAGCCAGTCACAAATCTGCCTGCAGGTTTTCCTGCATCATCCTCCGCGCAATATATATTCCTTTCCACTAAACTCAAGTACCTCAGCACTCGGCTGGTGGATCAAATCTGCTGACAGAAAATAATGACATCATGCATCGTTGGACAGAACACTATGCAAGTCTGTTTGTAGACACACACTCAGTGCAAGCACCTTGCCAACATACTACAGCGAGAGGCGAAAACAAAACTGGATGACCAGCCCTCCACAGACGAGATTCATACAGCGATTGCTAAGTTAAGAACTCACAAGGCTCCTGGTGTGGATGGTATTCTGGCAAAAATGTACAAACTTGGCGGGAATTGACTTCTTAACAACCTCACTGATCTTTGCATTATGCTGGGAGTGATGAAAATTCCGAGCAGCCTATGCAACCATACTAGTGACTTTGTACAAACAGAAAGAAATCAGTACTCCAACTACAGTCATCATGTTGCTTTCAAGTGTAGACAAGATACTGGTGCGTGTTCTCTAAGAAAGACTCATCACCACCATTGCTGACGAAGTCCTCTTCGAGAGTCAGCGTGGCTTTCGTTAGACATGATCTCGCTCCTCCGCTAGAAAAGGAAGAAATGGAGAGAGCAAAACGTTCCTCCTTATCCTCCAGTAGCTATACTAGGGCCAGCGGGGGCAGATCAAATATGAGTTGTCCTGTCAGAGCACTTCCCCTTTGAGAATAGTGTGAAAAAAGTTTGTGCTCTGATCTCTACAGTCTTTGCAATCTTATTCAGCACGATGTTGTGGGAGGCCAAGGAGGAATTTCATGAGGGTATCCACATCCATCTTGGCACTGACGGGAACATGTTCCATCTTCGCTGACTCCTTGATTGCAAGAGAACTTAGAAGGAGCGCACCACTGATCTGCTATTTACAGATAACTGTACACTTTCAGCACACACTGAAATTGCCCTTTGGACAGTTGTGTCTAATTTTTCTTAGGCCTCACCATCAGTCTGAAGAAAACTGAAGTACTGCTTCACAGATTGCCACATGCCAACTACCGACAGCCGCAAATTAGCACCAAACGACACCCCCTTAATGCAGTCGAATACTTCACCTATCTGAGAAGTGTCATTTTTAATGGTGCAACTTGTGATAAGGATATTGAAAACCGCATTACCAAAATCAGCACCTCCTTTTGATGTCTGCTGATGCAGCTACGGCAGATCCATGCACTACATCTATGCACCAGGACCAACGTCTACAAGGCAACAGCCATCAGTAGTCTTTTCTGTAGGTCAGAAGCTTGGGTGTCGTACAGGAAGCAGATCAAGCTACTGGAACGCTTCCATCAAAGAAGACTTTCTTCTTTCATGAACATCTCATGGAAGGAAATATCACCAACAACGAAGTCCTCCAGCATTGAAACGATACTGTTGCACAGACAGATCAGATGAACCGGTTGTCTCATGCACGGAAAAAATCCAGAATGCTGAAATCCGTTTTTAACAGAAAGCTCAGCCAGGAAAATAAAGCGATTACTTTTATAAGAGAGTTTTGGGTATATTTTTGCTGGTTCAGATTTACAAAGAGTTACTTTTTCATAAGACAAGGAATGTCTCTACTTAATTTTTGTTATGGTACACGTATTTCAAGAGCTGTCAAAATTACGTGGATATATATTTCGTATTAGAAGGAAAAAATGAATCTTACACAGTAGAGCGTTGAAAAGTAATGATGCTACAGAATTTGTGAAGGAAAATAAAATGTGAGCTACAAAAAGAACATTCAAAGAAAAGAACTAGAATGAATATAGAAATACAAGTTCTGAAACAATAAAACTTTCAAATATTTACTAATGATTAAGTAAAGGCTGATACTTACCTGCTATATAGGAAAGAACATAATTATGTTGACATGAACAAATACATTTATGTATGTAAATAACTCAAGGAAAGCACACACACACTCGCATAGATATACTTACTTGTTTATAACTGTGCATCAAATGTGGCGAGGATTGTCTCGTTCATTTTGCCAGTATACTTTCCAAGTTTTGTTATAAAGCCTCAGTTTTTCCTGATGGTGCTGAATTCTTTTTCTCTCTTTTATAGTGAATCCATAAAAGCAGATGATAAGCAACGAGATCTTCCACTTTTGAAAGGTGATGTTGTTCATTTTTAATTAGTCTTCAGTTAGTATTTGAACTGTTTCTTCTGTTCTCTTGCCAAGCGCTGATCATGATGTAACTGGCCAAATGTAATTGTGATACTGAGATGGTTATTTAGGATAATTCTCTTTCTGAGCATCCCAAAGAATTCTTAGCTGATCTTGCATTTCTTTAAACAGTTTTCAGAGATTAGAAATGCTGCAACCTAGGTATCTGAATCGGGATACTCTAAGGATATTGTAATGAGAAAACTTGAGTAGAAGGTCGATGAACGTGAAGATTATCTTAGCTTTCTGAATGTAAACTATCAGATCAATTCTTTCGAAAGGTGTAATATCAGTTTAGAGCTTCTGGAATGTTGACTTTCAAAGCTCAATAATCGGTATATTGTAGCTCAATAATCTACTCATATCTGAGGTTAATGTTGGTTCAGTCTTTTGCATTATTTACTATTAACATCGATTCAGATATTAATAGTAAATAATGTTTCCCTTTTCCATCTTGAGTAGGAAGGTGATCACACAGATACGGAAGATATTAAGTACAGGAACTAGCCTGCATTATTGCCTGATGCACGTTTTACATTGAAGAGTTCAGGCAACTACCTTACCCCTCAACAACAAAATAGGCAATCACTCTTGTGTGGAACTACGGAGAGATACTTCAAGAATTTGAGTGGAAAAACAAATTTTTCAGTGCATCCTACAGATGTTTCCTCTTAACTGTATCGGACGACTTCAATAACAGAAGCAATGTACAGGGCTCCGAAGCATTTTTCCTGAAGCTGTATTGTCACATTGATCATGCCGACTGAGTCTAGCATCATCTTGATCAGGGCTTTCCAGTAACGCAGCAGACATATTTACCTCCTTTATTTCTATAGATGTTCACAACATGATTGTTTCTTCAATGTCTGCTAGAATGTAATCTCTGATTTATAGAGTATTAATTTCGGCAAATGTTGGTAACCTATCAAAAGATAGTGAGTAGTGAGCATTTCATAAAATTCTTCATGCCTTCTGATTGGTATTCTAGTAAGGAAGTGCTATCTACTGACGTGACTTATGTCATGAAATTAGGAATATTTATTGCATCAAAAATTATGCGCACAATGCTTGTTTGCAAGTATCTGAATTTACTGGTCCTTTTCTAATACACCTTTCATTTTGCAAGGTTCGAATTGTTGGTTGAGTCTTGGAATTATGTGAAGAGAGGTTGTTCAAGATTGATTTCTTAGTCTATGATTTTCTGAACGTATCGCTGTTCATATACTCATTCTTGACAGTTTTGTTTTGAACGCAATGGTTTCAACCGCACTATCATTGAGCATGTAACTAAAGGAAACCAATGCGAGTTTCTGTGGCAAGTTTACTCTGAAACTTTCAGTTTGGCAGCTTAACAGTAATGAACATACTTGTAAATGTCGGGACAATAGAGTTTGCAGCAAATGAGCCTCTTCATACGCGTGCGCGCACACGCGCACACGCGCACGTGCACACGCGCACGCACACGCACACACACACACACACACACACACACACACACACTCTCTCTCTCACTCTCACTCTTTCTCTTCTCCGGATATATATATAGTTATCTAGCTATCAGTATGTCTCTCTCTTTCCGACACATACACACTAACCTAGATATAAGTATGCGGAGACATTACTTTTTGCATTATTTATATCTATATATATTGTGAATTAGCAATATAAATATATAAATCTGTTTATATCTCTCTATGCAGCAGAAGAGATGTTACAGACATCAAAGGAATAATTCAAAGTAATATCTCGATTTATATCAACATAAATTGTTTTTTGGTGTCAAAATCCAAGAACAATAAAGACAATGACAGATATGAAGAGAAATTCATTCAAAGGTAAAGAAACAAGCGCCTTGTTTAGAAGTAAATAATACGTCTGTCGCAATTTAATTTTTGTCCTTCTTCAAATTTGCTTGGTTTTAATAAGGTTAAGACTTACCTTCATAGGAATTAAATGAAATCTCACGCTTCAGTGACGTCATTGGGATTCAATTCGTTCGGTTATTGTAGAATGAGTTCTCGAATGTAAAGTATATGTATAAATCCTTACCTGATTGCCTATAACTGAACTGATGCTACTACAGCCATGCAAAATAATTAAAACTCATTATACCATGCTAACATGCATTTTCAATTACAATTCCTTTGAAACATCGCAAATAATATTTCCGACAAATAAACTCATAAAAAATATCTTTACAACATGCCATTCAAATATTTTTTTACTTAATATTTCATTCAGTTTTTCTCTTTTCATTTTGTAATTATTTTTTAAAATCACTTTTTCATTTCTTGTTTTGTTTTGTTTTTATTTAATTTTTTTCATTTTAAATTCTTTTTTTTTTTTATTCCGTTAGCAATTATGGACTTCATCAAGCTGGAAACGGGTTGACTAACCTTTACAGATACCTTTGTCCATGATATATCCGGGTCTACATCCGCAGAAGAATGAACCTGGTGTATTATAGCATACCTGGTGACAGTTGCCGTTGTTGAAAATACATTCGTTGAAGTCTGAAGAAGAAAGGAAGTAAAATTGATTTTATAATTCATCTGTCAGATTTTTAAAACTAATCTTGACATTGCTGCAGCTGATCTTTAAATTAGAAAAATTCATCTTCCTCTTAGAATAGTTGATTTTTAGATTCTTCGAGATCATCTTTGGATTGACACAACAGTTCAAACTGAGAAATAGAATGTCATAACTGATTATCAGATTGTCAAAACTGATCACAAAGTTGACAGGACTGATCATAAGGTTTTAATCATTGATTTTAAACTGTTTTTAAACAACCATTAGATTGTGAAATAAGTTAAAGCGTGACTTACTGAATGATGAATACAAAGAATATGCCAAGTTAATATTTCCCTTTTAGATAGAGGGAAAACAAAAACTTAAAGATAACTGATGCTGACTTTCAAAGAAAAGGAGTATAATATATCGGTTAAAGGCGTCAGTGCTAGACAGAAAAGGAGTGGAGAGAGCAGGTCCCCTTGGTATATTCCTATTCTAGTGGGGATGGCTTTAGTTTTTATAATTCCCTCTTGTCTGTAGCCGCAGAACTGTTAGCCATTTATTTATGACATGTTTTACAAATTTTATCACTGTTGGTGCTATCTTGCTTATGATTAGTGCCCCAAGGATCCATATGGGGGGAATGCCGTGAAAAGCCTTCCGGTAATCGATACAAACCACCCTTAGACTTTTCTTTTACTTTCGGTAGTCTTCAGTTACGGCTTTGTTGATCATTAACTGATTTTACAGCCATATGAGCCTTTACAGCATCCCTTCAGCTCTTTTGGAAACTGATTTATTTTAAATGTCTGCCCATTCCCTACGATACTATTGCAGTTACCGCTATATTGGTTGCAAGGAGACATGTTATGGGTCTGTAATTTTGCGGGTTTGTGGGAATTAGGATATTTTTCCATTTATAATAATAATAATCCTTTCTACTAAAGGCACAGCCTCTGAAATAAGGGAAGTGATGAGCGATAGAACAAGTTGCAAATCGCCCGGTTAGGATGGTCTGCCC